>NC_056731.1:522717323-522852323 GCF_019279795.1 Protopterus annectens
AAATTTTAGCTTTTTCTCGATCAGAAATCTGCAATAAGGGGATAACATCTGTCTGGTTTGTCTAATTTGTAGAGGCAAGTCCTGGGCTAGAGATATTCTGTTGTTATTCCATATTAATGGACTTCCATTTTTCTTAGCTGTTAACAGTATTTTATTGACATCTTGAAAATTGAGAAGTTTGGCATAGACAGGTCTTGGAATACTTGAAGCTTGAGAATCTCTCAGGGCTCTGTGTGCTCTTTCTATTATTATTTGATGTGCAGTTTTTGGGTCTTTGAGTAGAGTTGCAAATATTTGAATGATAGATGGGATCAAATCATTATGTTGTACATTTTCCAGTATGCCTCTGATGATTATATTATTTCTTTTAGATCTTGCCTCAACGTCAATAATTTTTGCTTGCATAGTTTGAATGTCTGTTTCATATGTATCAGATTTTTTAGCTAACAGGGCTATTTTGTCTTCATTCTCTGCAATTTTGACTTCAGATTTGTCCATTCTTTCCAAGATTTGATTGAAGGAAGTACTAAAGGATTGAACTTGAGAAGATAATTCTTTTATGGCTTTTTGTATAGGTAGCAGTGCTGCTTTTATATCTTCCAAATTAGCTAGATGGTCTGTTTTATTTTTATTCCCAGATTTTACAGAATCTTGTTGCTTTATTACTTTCTGTCTTTTTTAGTTTAAGTCTTTCTCAGGTGATAAAAGTTCTGACAGTTTAGTTTTTGTTGTTGTAGTGTCCATATTTTATCTTCTTTTGGCATTTTGTGCAAGTAGAACTTCTTGGTTTATAGTTGTGCTTGTATGTGCAGAGTGTTCTGAGCACACGGCTTCTTTCTTTGAGTCTTTCTTCAGTTCAAGGTAATCTGTTGTAATCTTGATAGAATTGTTGTTTCTTTACTTTCATTCACCCCTTCCGATATTCTGTAGATTAAATAGAGTTGTAGTTTCAGAAGATTGTTATTGAATATGTCCTGGTAGTTTCTCTGGGTTAATTTTTTCTCTGAGTATTTAGAGAGCTGTAGTTTAACAGTGTTCACAGAACGGCAGCCATCTTTGAATCCAAAACTGATACATTTTTAAGTAAATGAAATAGTTAACCTTCCTATTTCAGGACTCAAAATCCCATGTATTAGCAAATTTCTGTAAAACAATTAGAAAATCAGCTTACATGACTGGTCTGTTTCCTAAACAGTGCAGGAGTTAGACATAAGCCCCAGTAGAGAATAAAGTAATTATGCCTTATTAAATGTCTTCCTGCTGTTCTGGGGGGCCGGTATCATAAGCAGTACTTCAGTGGGGGATGTTTGGGTTGCTAGAGGAAGCAGTGAACAGCTGTTTCATGTTGTCCAAGCTATGTCAAGAAACTGATACATGAGGTAGCCTGAATGAAAGTAATAGAATAAGAGTTTTTGTGGATGGATGAAGAAATTTTTAATTAAATAATCATTTTTAGCTTGCCGACATTCACTGAGTCTGTTCACTGATGCCAGTGCCAGCCAGCTATGTGTGTGTGTGAGTGTGTGTGTGTGTGTACACATACCCATTTGTACAGTTAATATTTTGTGTGCATGTGTGTGTGAGTAGGGGGTGCACTGTACATATCAGACTGCAGAAAGCTGAAATACTTTACCATGGCCATTAGTTAAATATTTATTCATTCACTCATTTATCTTTTTTATCATAATCAGAATTCTGAGATGAACAGAGTAAATAGTAGTAATGAAGTAGTTGTAACAGATGTGTATGTATGTGCATAGGGGAGGCACTGGATTGCCCTATGGTCTGACATCAATGAGCTGAAATACATTACTGTTGCCATTATTTACTAGGTTTTGTACTCATTCATTTGATCACAGCAGTCAGACATCTGAGTTGAATAATAAAATGACTGCAACTGCATGAGTGAGAGTGTGTGGGTGGTGGCTACAATGGATTGTGCTGTTGACTAATAGCAACAAGCTGAAATACATTATTGTGGCTATAACATATAATTTATTTATGTATTTTTTATTATATTCTATGGTTAATGTATGATGGAGCAAAATAATCTGAAATGTAATAGTGTGAACATTAATATTATTTGATACATAGTCTATTTAATTGTGCATATATGTAGATGCTTTAATTTTTTTTGTGCAAGCTAAGTAACTACTAGAAACTACACGTTTAAATTATGGGATTCAATCCCAGAATTTAGAGCATGTGTTGTGTTTCATGGTATTTAATTGGAACCTATTCTGCCACCTCATAGGCCTGAAACTAATTCTCTCTCAGACTAGCTCTGGTGTACATTCTGAAGAGAAAGACTGATGCTGGAAGATGGTTTATCATGTGCTATAGTGTATGACCTGTTATTTGTGGAAAATTGAAATTTGTAACTATACTTAAAGCTGATCCTGCTATAATATAGCACTTCTCTATTCTAATTAGCCCACCCCATTCATTTACTTATGCAAACCCCCTTGCTTTGAAGTCACAAACCCTCACTGCCAATCATAGCAGCATTCATCAGTTGTGCTTAGAACAAGTTATGCACATTTCGTGCTGTATTACTGTGTAACCAGCTTATCTTTCTGATGATTTTAAAGCATAATCAGAGAGGCCTATGTACAACAGATTTTAATCTCATTCACTTATGAGAGAAATGCTGTTACAGTTATTAAAAATATACAGCTACGGACAAGTTGGGATTTAAGAGGTGTGTTCCAAGTGGTGTTATTAAGTTGATTGACTAACTGGGTTTGTATCAATATAAGGGATTCAAACAAAAACAGCCCTCCAGTCCTGATGTAATACTAAAGAAATTCCTTAAGAAATGCAGAAATGCAGGAAGTAACATAGTGAAGTGAAAGTAGCTGATAAGTATAAGATTTTTTTTCACAATTTCAGCTAAAATAAGTTTGTTGATTTTTTTCTATTAAGCTAAAGTTGTTGACTTTTGAAATAATTGTTATAAGCTTGTTAGTTTATAATTTAGATATATTACTTTGGTGTCAATTTAGAACAGGTTAAAACATTGATTAGTGGTATATATTCTGGCAAAACGTAAATGAGTTTGATGTAAATATATTAATCTGTAGACATCTCCACAATGGAAATTATCCAAATGACCCCATAAGAATGCATAAATATTTTATCACATAATTATTTGAATGCACAATGCCCCCCCTCCCCCTCTCCAAGTCTTTTTTTAATCCATGCCAGTAATACAGACATCACTATCTGTATGTATGAAATGTTTCTTCCTCCTTTGTGGGGCTTATTAGTACAGTGTACATGGAGAATTGAACTAAACTCTGAACAAGTAGCTTAGAATTTAGCCAGAGCTTAGCTTTGCTGTGAAACATTGGCTTATAAGAAGCCTGATGTGGATTACACTACTGGTTGATTCCAAAATAAAGTTCAGATCAAACAGCAAAAGGCCATAGCAAATGCCCTGGAACTTCTTTGAATAATTATCTACAAGAAGCACGTGTCAATAGATTTCATTACCTATTCCCAGTAATGTAGCTAGGGTGAGGTTAGAGGGGCAAGTGCCCAGGACACAAAGTGGTGGGGTGGTGTGTTCATCCAATCCCAGTCTCTCATGCAATACTGGCTTTTAAAATCCAGTATTGCATTTGTGGTCAAACCTGAGCACTGTATCACACCACATTTCATCTTAACTGTAGCAACTGCTTCTACATTGCTACAGTTTAAAAGTAAAAAAAAACAGCTTCACAGTTTCTTACAATTTATTGGAAGAATTTTTTTTAAGTAAAACATGAGTGCCTATGCAAGCAGGGCATAAACTGTAGCAACTGTTTGCTACATTAGTAGCAAGCAAGGAAGATGAAGACTTTCTTTTTTTAATAAACTGGAGACAGGTTGGGGACAGGGCACATAAATGGGATCTTAATGGCTAGGCAGGAGAAAGTAGGGTGTGTTGTACTTCTGGACAACTGAAGCTGGTTGGGGGAGGGTGGATCTGCATTAAGCCAATTGCTACAGTATACTGATTGGCTTAATACAGAAAAGTGCTGGTTCCTATGTCTATCATATCACCAAACTTCCCCAAGGACATGGTGAGAATGCCAAGTCCAGCTGAAGTCCTTGGGCACAGCAGCTCCAACATGTGTGTCTGACTTGATATTGCAGAGAGAGTCCCTGCCTGCAGTACCCAGTCTGACATCCAGGTGAAGCTGTATGGCCATGAGATTTTCTAGTACCATCTATCTTTCGGACATACTGGTAAAAGGAGGCATGAGCACAGCCATCATGCCAGTACTCAACCCATCTGGGAAGAGAGACAGGCATGTATGACACTAGCCCATCATGGATTTAATAATTTTTTTAGTAAAACATTAAAAGTGAAATATCTCCAGATGAGTTTTGGAGATGGCTCACATGATACAAAACTGCATTTACAGGCCTTACCCCACTTCTTGAAACCTTCAGTATAGTGCCACTTGTATGTAAAATGAGGTATTGCAGGCAGTCTGAATTACAAATAGGTACAGACTGCAGTACTTAGTGTCACATAAAAGTAGAGCTTCCACCTTACCAAGAAGCTCATTCATGAATTCTTGTATTAATTTGGCCTTGTACACCGGGCAATACCAAATTATGTCAGAAAGGCAATTCCAATCTCCCTTTTGAAATTGGGGGTAGGTCTCCAGCAGTCCCCGTAGCGCACTCTCAGTACATACTGGAACAGCCCTATTGTTTGGGCTCAGGAATGGAATAATGTCTGCTTTGGGTTGATTTATTACTCGTTGCCCAAGTCCTTTAGAAAACGGGGCAGTTATGAATACATTCAGACTTGCAAGCCAGACTCGACTAGCAGTAGACATTACATATTTCTCCTTTTTTTTTTTTGTCTTTGTAATGTTTGACCTTTTTGCTTTCCTACATACACATACATACATATCTAGAGGAGGCATGCTGCAAGGGCAATAAAACTGGTGAAGGAAGCAAAGGCATAAATCAAAAGGGGATTTGTAGAAGATTTCAAGAAGTGAACAAAAGCTGTATATAGCAAACTGGAGGAAGGTATGGCCAGCGCTAGCCAGACTGATCAATATCTGGTGAGAGAACATGTATAATAAGTAAATTGCAGAGCTATTATAGTAATAATTCAGCCTTGAAGGAACAAGAGGCAAGATGCCATTGTTATGAAGAAGCTATTACAGAACGCAGAGAGCAATGGACAGACAAAAGCAGAGAGATGGAAAAAGTGAAGAGGAAACTGGCTACAATAAAACAGGATAAGGTACAGAGTAGATGGGTTGCCTTATAGAATATTCTTTTCCAAGTCAATGGATTTATTTTTTCTTCATAGCCAATAATGCCTGTGTGGATTTTGCATTATGTTTGGTGGTTATCTCATTTCATTTTATTTCTGCAACATTAAAAGCTTTAAGTAAGCACTCTTAAAAGTTCATACCTGTCTTTACAAGTACTTAATAATTCTCAGAAGCCAAAATAAGCAGAGACATGCATGATAATTCTGGTATAGATTTGTATCTACTTATCCAATCATCAAGACTACTCTTAAAGGCAAATAAAATAGTCCTTTGCTTGCCCTGTAGTGGTAACTTAGTCCATAAGCTAGGAAAAGGTTGAATTAGGAACCTATCCCTCCTGAATACTTCTCAGCCTCTGAGCAAATCATAGTATTGGCCTTTAGAAATCATAGTAGAAGGTCAGAAAAAGGAGCACTTTTATTTTGAGCACTTTCATTTTTAGTATTATAGGATCATTGAAGGTTACTAGAATAGCTGTCCTAGTGCCTTTTTCAGCCTAGCCATTCATGTCCGAAATTTCCTGCTTATCATTGCTCATGGGCTAGCACAGCTTTGGTATATGACTGTGACTTAGGACATCTACAAATTGCCCCTGTCCATATGGGCCAAAGGTGACAAGCCAGGGGTGAATTTGTGATTTCCCATCCATTGGACCAAATTGTTTTTGAGTTGTCTTAGGGAAGAGCTCTGTTTTACACAAATGGGAAGACTGTTCCAGAAAAGGGTACTTTTTGAGACACATACCTGTCCCTCCAACATGTTTTATGTCACAGATGAGGTTTAGATCCTTAGATTGGGTAATTCTAGTGCTGTTTGTTTTGTGAATATATAGTGGATCCTTCAGGGCTGGATCAGAAAATGCCTTGTAGGTTAGGCATCGATTACCCTTCAGTATACTGTAAGAGACCGACCACAGAGACAGGCTTTGAGGTGGTACACACAGGACATATTATTTACACCCTGTATCCTTTTAGTGAGGAACATCTGGGGTAACTTCACTTATTTCAAATGCCTCGACAGGTACATGCCAAAGACTGCAATGTACTCAATTACTGGTCTAATGATGGCTGAGTATAGTGGGACTATGATCTCCTTAGATCTGAATGCCATGCCCTTCCTTATAAATTGCACCATGTAGAAGTATTTTCTTCGCTACCATGGACACATTTTGATCAAAGTTCTGGTTACTGTCAACCTGAGTTCTCAAGTCCCTTACCACTGGGTCAACTCTTAGGGGAATGTCTTCAATGTTGTAATTTGCAGGGGTAGTCATCTTCCCAAATGGCATAATTATGATTTTTGCACTGAGTTTTAGGCCATGGTTCTAACACCAGTTATTTCTCTGTGTCAGGCCTTTCTGCACGATATCTACATCTTTGGGGCATTCAATGATTGTACCCAGCTTGCAGTCATCAACAAATTTGGTAAGCCAAAGACCCTTTACATTTATCTTGACTTCAGAGAAATATATTCAAACAGAAGAGGTCCCAGTACTGAATCCTGTGGGACACCACTAGCAATCGGCCTCTTGGTGGAGGTGTATTCACCCACCCTAACTTTATGTGTCCTATCTGTGAGCCATTTGGCTGTCCATCTGGTGACATAAGGGTTTATGCCTAAATATGTGAGTTTGTCTATAATACCCGAGTGGGGTATTGTGCCAGTGCCTTTGCCAGTTCAAGGTAGGCAGTCTGTAATGTTCTGCCCTCATCCATGGCTCTAGTGACCTTCTTAAAGAAGTCCACATAGTTTAGTATGCATGGCCAGCCCTTTATGAAACCGAACTGGAATAGGTTCAGTGTTTGAAGATTTGTTTATCAGGTCCACAATAATTCTTTTCATGGCATTGCATATAGGACTAATCAAACCTATGGGTCTAGTTTGTTGATGGCCCACATTTGTGTAGAGGGATGACAGTTGCAGTGTTCCATTCCCTAGGAATGAAGCCTGTCTGGAGGCTGTATTTGAGTAGACTTTCTAGTGGGTCTGACAGGTCATGTTCAATCTATATAGGATACATCCTGGTATATTATCAGGACCCACAAATGTAGTAATTTTTGCTCTGGAAAGTGCAGTGAGTACCTGTTCTTTAGTGATAGCTGGGGCAGAAATGGTAGCGAGTATTTCCTGGCAGGAAACTGAGGTTGATAGCAAAGTGAAATTGGAGCCAAATTTATCATCCAGCAAATTTGCTATATCCCTCAGTTCAGTATAGGATGTTCCATTACTATTAGTTCAGCACACGGTTGGGTGATCACTTTAAGGTTGCTTACATAACTGAAAAATGCCCTATGGTTATCCTTAGCCTGGGAGGCTATTTTTGCCTTGGAGTTGGCTTTGGTGGACTTGATTAGTTTCTTGTTGAGACTGATGAGGAAGGTATATATTTATACCAGGGGTTTATCAAGGGGGTTTGTTTTTGGAGTTTGCCCTAAGTTTATTTCAGTTTGGAACTGCTGTTTCTATGTAGCTATTTGCATGCTTGTACAGGGTTTCTGTAAACATTTCTGCATAGGCCGGCATGTTATCTGAATGAGGGGGGAGTGGAGCTTGGAATTTAGCTATGCCTTTCCTTAATAAGTAGTAGTTAGCCTTGGAAAGGCTTTTAAAGGTTCTGGGGTTTGCTGGGAGTTCAACATTTATATTTATTCCACGGGTTACCACTTTGTGATCTGATCTGACCAGTAAGGACATTACACAAGGGGGAGTGCAATGTTACTTCATATTTGTGAGTGCCAGATACAGGATATTTGCACTCTTAGTAGGTGTACAGACTAGCTGTTCCAGGGGCTTTGCATTGATAAAATCCAAGAATCTTTGGGCCCTCATGTTAGTGATTGTGTATGTATCCCAGTTTATGGTGGGATAGTTGAAACCACCTATGAATATGGTGTTGGACTGAATTATGAGCGACTCCAGTTCATTAAAGTATGTAGTATTGTTATTCTGGGTCATATATGGGAACCTATAACTAGCAAGGATATGTTATTGGACTTTTCCTAAGGTTAAATGGACATGAAGTAGCTCAAGCATGTCATATTGTTTGACCAATCATAAGGCCTGCTTACTTTTTATGTAGATTGATGCATCTCTTCTTGTCCCTTCTTGTGCAGTAGCTGGTCTAAATTTGTGGAAGGCATTATTATAGCCTTGTACTGCCAGGGTGCCTTCCATGACTTTAAACCATGTCTCAGTAACTGCACAGATGTCAACAGTCTCTAGAGTGAGGAGCGCTTCCTTGGAGCGGAGCTTCTTGCTGAGGCTCCTAGAATTGAGCAGTAACAGCTTTAGCCTATTTTGCTCAGAATGTACTATGTTGGAAGATTAATCAGTTTGGAATTGCATAAAAAAGGCATAAACAAAAGCCTAGTGGGGACAGGTGCAGACCATCCCTGGCAAAGCAGCTTGGTCTGTCATTCATGTCCTCCCAAGATAATAAATATCGGATGCTATTAGAACGGCATCAGTAACTATGGCGACTGTTACAGTCAATCATCGTCTTTTTATATTGTGGTGTCATCCTTGGAGAAGGCAGAATGCTGCTCAGTGCTAGGCTCATACATGCCTGGGACACATAATCCAAAAGTTCTATCACATCTCTTTTCATATAGTCCAGGGAAGTATGTCTCAGGTCATTAACACCCATATGGACTGTGACACACTCACACTGGTACTTGTTGCCCAATGTTCTGAGTGTATGTGTGATCTGGCGGATCCTTGCCCTTGATAGGCAACTGACCATGTCTCCTTATTCACCCTTGCTTTTTTTTACAGTAAAAGGTGTTTCAGTACTAGAACCTATATAATTAGTGATAGGTAATTGTTGTACAGGCTTACTTTGCTTATTTTGTAAAGTATGCATCCATAAATATGTCTGACTTTACGTGTAATGCCTGTAATCTAGGAAAGGAAAGGGTAAATTTGAAGATCAAAATCTATCCCTAAATTATAACAGCTGAAAGATATGCCATCCAGTGAGGCTTATTTATTTGTTGGTGCAAATTTAGATCTCTAATATAGGTGTTTGCAGAATCATTGGTCTTGTTAAGAAATAGGAGGCTAAATAGGAATGGGTAATTGGGGACTCAAGAAGTGAGAATCATGTCACCTCAGAGCAGGTGGAAGGCTACTGTGTAAACAGATAGCTGTGTTAATCTTTCAGGATAGTTGAAGGATTTAAGGTCTTTGATTTTTTTTTTTTGTTTCTTTTTTGCTTAAAAATCATTGGAGCCTTTCCAGGCTTGGATTCATACATAACAAAGTGGTGTATTTCTTGACTGGTCTCCTAAGGGAGGAACACAGTGGTAAGATGCCTTCTTTGGATATAGGAAATATTCCCTTTGAAATTTACTGAGCCAGATAGAAGGAATTCCTGAGTATGGTGGAAACATGATGATGGAACAAGAGACAGTTGTCCACATACATATGCAGGTCTCTTATAAATGTGTCTGTCTGAAGAGGAGTACCACTTACAACATTTGGATATGGAGCAACTTTTTTGCCAAACGCTACTGTGCTACAGTTTTTAGCATTTAGCATGAGACTGTTTTCACTAAAGCAGGTATGTGCATATTGGTTGGGAGAGTGGGGATGGTGGCTTAATGGCTAAGGTGTTTGCCTTACAAACACAAGGTGCAGGGTTTGAATCTCACAAGGAATAACTAGCTAGGCTTAAAATGGCTCGCAGGGGCAGTTAGCCTAGTACTAAACTATGAACCTATGAACCTATTGCAGCCCTTGTTGAAGCATGTTAAGTATCAGTAGATGAAAAATAATACTTCCAGATTGCAGTAATCAGAAAACTTGGTCAAGTAAACTTCTGTGATATTAGCTTGGATGTCTGTAAAATAAATTCCAAACAAAAATGATGAAGGGCTGACCTCTAGGTTATAATTTTATATTTAGAGATGGTAATAGCAACTTTCAGAACTTGAAATCTGTTGGCTAGCCAATTTGCAATCCAGCGGATAATTTTGCAGAGTTTTCATCTACCTAGATTTTTAAAAGGATAGTCCTGAACTACCAATCAATAAACTTAACTATCTTGAAAAATAAAACTTTAAGTTTGTCTAACTTTTCAATAATACCATCATGGGGAATAGTGTCAAAAGCCTTGGCCAGGTCAAGATAAGAAGTGTACAACAAGTGACCAGTTCCCCATTCTTTGTAACATTTTCAAAGTAGTTTAGTAGATTTAGGAGACAGGTCCCATCCTTCACAAAACCAAAGTGAGAGGGCTCTAGATCAGTTAATAATGTCTGCATGAATGAGTACTGCTTTGCTACATTCCATGACTTTGTATGTAAGGCCGGTGACATTGATGGGCCTATAATTACCTTGGTCTGAAAAGGTGTCACCCTTGAGTAGGTTCTCCAGGTATCAGGGATAAACCCTATAAATAGGCTGAGGCCCAGCAGTTTAAGTAGAAGGTCCGATAGTGCCGACTTGGCACTGATACATACCAGGCTGCATTTTCATCAGTGAGGACTTTACACCTGTGAAAATGCAGCCTGGCATGTTATCCATCTCACAGAAAACCTGATTTGTAACCTTTGTCAGGAATTCTAGCACTTGTTCCAAGGTGATTTCAGGAGAAACTACATATTCAAGGATAATGATGCAACAATGTGGGTAGGTGGCATAAAGTAAGCACTACATTTTCTGTTCCTTATTAACTTAGATCCCAACTATAACTTCTCATTCCTGGTTATATCTAACCACAAATCAATTACCTTGTCACCATTTGCAAGCCGTCAATAGTGCTCACCTCCCAAATCAAACAAATGTATTGGTTGTATCTTTGGGTTGTGTGATATTATTACAGATGAGCTCAGTGCATTGCTGAGGAGTACTCCTTAATTTCCTGACATAAGTGAAGAAATATTTCAAGTTTCCTTTGGTATCTGTATAAGTTTGCCTCTGTGTTACATTTTCTAATTGTGCTCTGAACATCCTTGCTGGCATACTAACGTGGTCTTGAGGCAGGATTGGGGATTTCTTAAAAAGTTTCATTATTTTTCTTCTTTCATTGTATGATTTAGTAATATTGTAGTTCCACCAGAGAAGTGTATTCCTGAATTTAGCATTATTTCCAGGACAGATAGGAACAAACTTTTCCATGCAACTGTTTATTTAGGTGCTGGTAAAATTTGGAGGAGAACTGTCAGGACTCTCATTTGGTCTATCTGCAAATGATAGTTTTTTGAGGTGTAAGTGTGGCAGTCAATGCTGTGGTAATTGAATTCCTCTAGAAAGAAGATATTTGGTTTGAGATTTAACCTCTCAATTGTATTAATTTAATTTCCCTGATCTTTGGGGAGCATTCCTGGAGATCTGAAGATAGCAATGATGTAATAGTTGGATTTTTAGGGTAAGTTGGATCTCTAGGAGCTCCAAGTTAGGATCATAGGTAATTTGATGTGAAGGGATGATGTTTCTGACAAAATACAGGTACACCTCTGCAGTTACCCAAGGGTCTGAAGCCATGATAGGCAATAAATCCTGGTATAGATGGAATGCTGTTATTGCGTCAAAACCATGTCTCAGAAAGTACACAGAGTTGAATGTGTCCATGTTCCAAGATGAACTCAAGTTTGGCCAACTTACTGTTTATACTCAAAGTGCTGAGTAGTGCCACGATGATGTTGTCCAAGTTTGGGTTTGTTATGTATTAATGTCCACTAATGAGACTCTGTCTAAAAACGGCACTATGAGGTTAAAAAGGGGTTTTACCAGTATGTCAAAGTCCTGGTAGATGTCTTGTAAGACATCCCTGGTAAAACAGAATGTCTTATCTGTCATTTCATCCCAGGCCTTCACATACCGGATCCCCTTAGAATGACAACAACTACTTAGCCAATTGTCAATGCCAATTATCTTGTCTTGGTATGTATGCATAATTCCTAGATTCCTGGATAATTCAAGGAAATTTTGTCATAGGACTATATATGCCTTGTCATTACCCAACCTCTGGCTTTATCTCCCCATGGGCAAGGCCAGTAAATCCTGGTGCAGATTTGTAGGGAACCAGCCAATTAACCAGGTTCCATTTGAAAGATGCTAGTGAACTGCACTGTTTAACCTGCATGGGGAAGTCTGTGCCAGAAGAAAAGGAGGTGCTGTGTGATAAAAAAAACAAGGTGGATATATAGATTTATATGTTGATGAAGATTTAGGCCCCTATTTCTTGTGTTACTGGAAGTATTAGACTTGCTGAGGTACAAAAGATCATGTACAGTGGGGTCTCCAGTGGCACAGTAGGCTAAGGATAGGTCTACTCTGAAATATCTGTAAGATACTGAATAAAAGGACAGTGCTACCAGCCTCTCCTGGTATCTCAGTGTCTTTAGCCTTGTGATCATCTTGTTTCAGGCCCTCTGAGGCTTTTCTAGTTGCTTGATACTGTATGTCCAGTGAGGTACATCATGAAGGACCATTATACTCAGTAACTGGCTTAATCAGTGAAAAATATCAGGGAATGATGACCTCCTTTGATATGAATGGTGTTTCCTTTGTCCTTAATTGTTCTAAGTCAAAGGATTTCTTGACTACTATTTTCATAAGATTTTCAATAGTTAGAGAGTTATCAGCCCAATTTCAAAGCTCTCTACCTTTTTGTTTTGAATTGGTATACTGGCAATACAATATCCTGGGGTAGGGGGTGTCTACTCAATGCAATGATACTGCATTTTTTCACATTTAATTTTAGCCCATTTTTAGTACATCAAGATTTTATGAAGTAGAATTCTTGTTGGATGGTTTTGGTTTCAGAAGGGGGCTTCACCAGTTTGCCATTGTCTGCAAACATAGTAAGACAGAGGTCCTGGCTTCCTGTCTGTTTGGAGACCAGAATAGTAAATGATAGTAAATGTCAAAAAAGGAGCTGAGCCCTGAGGGACACCACTGGTCACCTTCATAGTTTCTGATGAGGCACCTGCAGCTCATACTGTATGGATTTTGTCGTTTAGCCAATTTGCTGTTCAACCTTAATAGTTAAGGGAGTCTATATTGAAAGATCGAAAGTTATGAAGTGTGAACGCTCAGATGAGCGAAAATGCTGCAAATCAAAAATGTTATTGTGGGGGGCACCAACTCTGAGATCACACTACAGTGAAGAAAGGGCAAATTTTCCGATCTTCACTATACTGCGTTAAAAAAAACAAACTTTGAATTGCAGCATTTTCGCTCATCTGAGCGTTCGCACTTCATCACTTTCGGTCTTTCAATATGTAACCTAGTTAAGGACCTATTTTTAAATAATTTAGTTTGTTATGATGCTAGTATGGGTTATGGTATTGAACACATTGTTCTAGTCTAGATACAGTGTGTGTGTGTGTGTGTGTGTGTGTGTGTGTGTGTGTGTGTGTGTGTGTGCGTGTACAGTATGGCTACTGTTTAATGCCTGAGTGACCCTCTTGAAGAAGTTCACTAGATTAAATAAGCAGGATCATCCCTTAAAGGCAAACTGTTTAGGGTCAGATCTAACATGATTTTTGATATCACAGTTTATGATATAATGATATAATATGTTGAATAGCCTTGCTACTGAGGCTGGGCAGGCCCATAGGTGTATAATTCTTTGGGTTGGTGGTATGGCCATTCGTATGTATGGCCATCCCATCTTTTCTGCACCATTCTTCAGAGCCAAAACCTGTGTCTAAGCTTAGGTTAAGCAGTTTGTATATCAGCCAGGAAATGCTTGGTAACTATCTATATATATATTATCAGGCCCGAGTAAGGAAGTATTTTTGGTCTTATCCAATGTCTTCAGCACATTTCCTTTAGAAGTAAAATGGGAGCTAAGAAATTTTGTGATTTGTGGGCTATGGATAGTAGACACGGGGGTGAATTTGTTTGCAAGTGCATTGCAAATTGCATATGGGTCTGAATGAGAGATGCCATCTAGAACAAGTTCAAAGCAATGTTGGGTGCTGTTCCTTAGTTTCCTAACATAGGTAGTGAAGGATTTATTACTATCTTCAGCCACTGATACCAACTTAAGTTCATAGTTAGATTTAGTGGATATGATGGTATTTTCAGTTTGTCTGTTGTAGTTTTAATATTCCTCATGAGGTAAAGAGTTGTTTCTAGTCGAGTGATTGCTTTTTGGGAGAAGAAAAGTGTGTTGCTGCTGGCTAGTGTGCTCCATTTTGCTTTTTTCCTATGTTTTGTGTCTGTTAAAAGTAAGGCATTTTAGCTCTGGTAGCCTCTGATTTCATACAAGAAGCTACAACCTACAAGCAATAAAACACATTACTTATAATCAATGACCCTCTGCTCCTTCTGTCACCAGTAGCAATTAAACCTAAGCTGGCTCATAAGAAGCAGTTTTCAGGCTTTTCAGTGGCTGATCTTCTCTAGGGAGGCTAGGAAATAATTTTCCTCTGTTCCTTCTCTCACCAGGAGCAAAACAGAAGCACTAATCCAAAGTTTATTACCCAGAAGTGGTTTGATATTGGTGACAGTAAGGCAGATGTCATAACATAACATGACTAGAGTATGTAAATGAGGGGAACCTGTACATAACACTTACTCCTGATGATAACCATAAAAGTAGCATGTAAATGGGGGAAGCTGTGAAACTATGATTGCAGCTGACACTAAGTTGCATAAAGGGGTAGAGGCTGAGGCCATAGTTACATGTACCCCACAGCATACAATGCATTTCCAATTAATTATCTATTTTGCCATATGTGAGCAGATACTGGTATGACCACATGAGGCAGATAACAACTTTAAAAGTTCACTAGCTAGGAAAATGAAGTGCTTTTGCAGAACCTATGCACACGCGGCCTCCTGGACAAAGATGCCACATACAAGAATTACTGTGACCATATCTGATTAGTGCAAAAATGAGAATGCTGTGAATGGTCATAATAGGTTTCTGCAACAGCTGGTACAAAAGCTACTGGCATGATACTGTCTGCAGAAGATGATACATTGAGCATTGCAACAGACAAGACCAATGCAAAGGGATGGCTACCGACACTGAAGTGGATCACTAAGGTTAAAGACTATTTTTGGCGTCACTTGCTGGCTGGGAGAGTTGTCCCTCAAGCTTAGAGGTGGAATGGATGTTGAAGCTGGGCTGGCACTAACCACCATTTTGTCAGTAGAAGAAGTGCCAAGTTCATAATGCCCATTACAAGACAGAATAGCAAACTTCACTGCATGTGTAAAAGGAAGTGGTAACCCAGGATCTCATACATATTTGTCCTTCCTGGCAAGTCAACATATGCATGACAATGTGTATCAGGCAACATATGCTGCAGCGGAATTATATATAAGCATAGGCATAGATGCATGACAGTGGTATTATGTGTGTTCATGCTTTCAGGGGTTCTATTAGTGGCATGTCCATCATGAATGGACAACATAGGGCTGATATCAGCAGGGTGCCTTTGGCTCAGGATAATGGCAGCAGGCAATTAGCAAGGTGTGATATGGCTGAGGCAGTGGCACACTCTGCAATACTACATGGGGAGGGTTCATGCTTATCCACCATCATGGAGGCTCCTGGAGAGGTATTGGCTGAGCACAGTTTCACCAGAGCTTGGTAGATGTCCTGTACCTGGGAGAGCCACACAAGCTCCACCTGTGTTCTCAGCCCACATAGCAATTGAAATGTGCACTGCCTCTGAGGTTTGCATACCTACCATATGGGAATAGACACTGTCAGGGGTATGGAATCATCTTGTCTCAAGGACTGCCTCTGATACAGCTAAAAAACTTGGAATTAACCAGCAGATGTGCAAGTCAATGACCTGGGAGCAGATGGTTTCTGCTGATACCATTGTGGTGATGATGAGTGTGATCTGTGATTTGTGGGACAACATGCACCAACTGCAAACTGACATGGATAGGAACATGGGGCACAAAATGCTGATGAGGTCACTGGTGGCACGTGGTCATGATACTGTCCTCCTTGAGACACACTGCAAACACCACAGGCCATGCAGTCCATGGACGTAGGATGGTCCTGAAGTGAAAAGGCCGACTTTCCCAAGACAGACTATACAGACCACTACTGAAACATCATTGCCGTCACGTCAATGAATTGTGGGCATTTACCAGGTATACTGAAGGACACTTCAAATATCCTGACACCTCATGAGGGACAATAAAGTAGAGTCCAAATATATATAGCAAGATCTTTGCATTGTATCTCATGCTACACAACATGGCCCTGTGTAAAAAGCTGGAGAAGCAGGTGAACATACTAGTAGAGCCTTCAATACCAGTCATAACAAGAGCAGAATAACAGGACAGAGTTCAAGAAGGAACATACAGCAGCAGTACCACAGAAAAGACACACAGCTTAGGAAGTAAGGAGGGCACAGTCATCAGGACTTGTATCAGAGTGGATACATAGTGGCAGGAGTCTGTAAGTAGAATTCATATAATGGGATAGTCCCTATATTCATGATTGTGTGACTTGGGGTGAGAATATATATAAGTTGGGAGAGTCGGACACACAGGTCCTAAGCTGAATGACTGTAAATGTCCCCCCCCCCCCACACACACGCATTTTTTTTTTAAATACCTGTCTTGAAAGGGGAGTTTTATATTTAGATTTGTACATATCACTTCATTTTTACTTGTTATGCTTTACAGTTTTTCAAACATATCAAAACTTAAAAAAGAGTATTAAGATGAGGACAGCTGAAATAATAACTTTGAACAAAATGAGGCAATGGATTAGGGAGAAGAAATAAGGAGCTGCATACAACAGTTTCATAATTAAGTTTAACACAGACATTGAAATACAAAAAGAAGATGAAGAAAAATGAAAAAAAATGTTTAAAAAAAAGTAAAACTGTGTTAACTGTCACATTTCTTACATCTTGCTCTTCACTTGTTGTTCCCTTGCCTAATCCCAAAACCATGGTTAAAAATTAAAACCAAAGAATAAGGCGCACTTTGCCATTTGACCCTGCTAATATATTGACACCTGATTCACAATTAATTAATCTATTCTACAGCTATTAGCATGACGATTTATTTATAGGTTCATAGGTTCATAGGTTTATACTAGGCTATCTGCCCTAAGGCATTTATAAGCCTAGCCCAAATTATTGTGGCTTACGCCACCCCTTATATGAAAAAATACTGTGCCCATTAGTTTGTTGTGCCTCTGTCCAGCAGTGACCCAGAGATGATTCCCGGGGTAAACCTACGATCTCCCATCCACAGGTCTAGATTTCTCTTGAACAGAGTCAGCGAGGTGCTCTGCCTCACATGGACCGGGATTTTATTCCACAGCATAGGGAGTCTCTGAGTGATAAATCTATCCCTCCAGCACGTCCTATTTATATCCGTGCTAAGGTTTAAGTCGCTTGCTCTAGTGGTTTTGGTGGATTTGGATTTTATGAGGTGGAGCATGTCCATTAATTCCAGGTTGGACATGGCCTTGTATGTCAGGCACATGTCACCTCTGAGCAGACGGTATGCGACTGAATAGAGCTGGAGTTTCTTCAATCTGGCAGCATATGACAGATTTTGGAGTCCCTTTATCCTTTTGGTGAGGAACTTTTGGGGCCTCTCCAATTGCTGCAGATGTCGGGTGAGATACATCCCGAATGGGGCATTGTACTCGATCATTGGTCTGATAAGTGAAGAGTACAGGGGAACAATGACCTCACTAGATCTGGATGTGAATCCTTCATGATCAGGTGGGCAATGTAGAAGGTCTTTCTAACCACTTTAGCAATGTGAGTGTCAAAGAAAGGCCACTGTCAACCTGGGTCCCCAGGTCCCTGATAACCTCTTCTGTGCTTAGTGGATTGCCACCTATATGGTAGCTTGGGGTTACCTTGTTTTTCCCGAAGGGTATGACTATACATTTTTTGGCATTTAACTTCAGGCCATGGCTCTGGCACCAGCTATCTGTTTCCGTGAGTCCCTTCTGAAGGATATCAGTGTCCGATGCACTTTCCACTATGGCACCCAGTTTGCAGTCATCTGCAAACTTTGTCAGCCAAAGTCCTCCCATGTTGGCCTGTACTTCTGAGAAGTAGATGCCAAACAATAGGGGGCCAAGGACCGAGCCCTGTGGGACACCACTTGTGACCGGCTTGGAGTCTGACACAGCGCCAGCAACTCTAACCCTGTGGGTTCTGTCCTTAAGCCAGTTTGCAACCCATCTTGTGACATATGGGTTTACATTTAAGCTGGTAAGTTTTTCTACAATAAAAAACTATATATATATATATAACGGCTTTTTTATATAATAAAAAAGCCGTTGGTGAAATGAGATTCAGTGAAATGAGTTGTTAGTTTTCTGAACTTTTTTGATTCCAATCAACTTTAGATCATTGAAATCCCATTACACTGAAATTCATTTCACTGAGACCAAATCAGCTAATTTTCAAAATACTGAAAAGTCATTTCACTGAATTGTAAGCTATAGACTTGATGTTTTTTTTTTATTCGCCTTTGACTTGTTTGTGATAGAAAGAATTTCTGTAACTTACTGTGCTGACTGTCAGAATACCGTTAGTCATTTAGAATGTGGTGTTGTATTGTTTTTAAATATGGGTGTGCCACTTTACATTTGTATGGGAAGTATCTAAAGTAATATGGCGGATGTTTTGTGCATTCCCAGCAGTAGTGGCAGCATATAGAGTACTGTGAGGCAAGTAAAAGGCATATGCCCTTTTCCCCACTGTAGTGTGATCCTGGAATTAGTATATATAGTTAGGTGTGTGTGTGGGAGTTACAGCCCTCCACACTTAGTTTGGTTTTATATTGTCTGGTTTCTGTTGAGAGGATAAGTAAGTAGTTTTTGAGTTGTGGAAAGAGGTAGTCATTAGTGTTGTGAGTGTGTCTGTCTATGGTTTCTCATTTAGTCTTTCGACATTTAGCATTGTAAGCCGTTGGTGAAATGAGATTCAGTGAAATGAGTTGTTAGTTTTCTGAACTTTAGGTGATTTGGTCTCAGTGAAATGAAAGTCAGTGAAATGGGATTTCAGTGATCTAACGTAGACCCATCATATATATATATATATATATATATATATATATATATATATATATATATATATATATATATATACACACACACACACACACACACACACACACACACACACACACACACACACACACACACACACACACACACACATATATATATATGTATGGGTCTACTTGAAAACACCAACACACCAAAACACCGACGACGAGAACAGCGAGACCGGAAGATCGACAACTGAGAAGATGACCGACAGTTTAAAAGCCTGATGCTGAGAATACCGACATGTTAAGGTAAGTGTGCGATAGTGACAGACTTTAGGGTTAGGGGTGGGTTAAGTGAGTTAGGGATAGGGCGCGGGTTAGGTGAGTGTGCAGTAGTGACGGACCTTAGTGTTAGGGTTTGGGTTAAGGTTAGTGCACAGATAGTTGCGTATGTAAGGTTTAGTGTAGGTTTGTAAGGTTTTTGGTGTGCTTGTCTTGTGTGTGTGTTTTTCGGAAAAGGTATTTGTTTTGTTTTGTTGATTGTCGGAATTGTGGTTTGTCGGGCATTTGAACTGTCAGTCATCTCAGTTGTCGATCTTCTGGTCTTGGTGTTCTCGTTGTCTGTTTTCAAGTGCACCCATATATATATATATATATATATATATATATATATATATAATGTACATAGATATATATATATATATATATATATATATATATATATATATATATATATATATAAATAAAATGTACATAGATATATATATATATATATATATATATATATATATATAAAATGTACATAGATATATATATATATATATATATATATATATATATATATATATATATATATATATATATATATATATAAAATGTACATAGATATATATATATATATATATCTTACTGATGAACTCAGTGAATGCGAAGAAAGTCCTTCCCCTAAGCAGTCCAGCTAGACCTAATTACTTATTATGTCTATGTTGGTCAGATTATTTAGAACTGTGAACTCTGGAAGCAAGTGAGAAGACTTACAAGTGGGCATTCAGTCTGAAGTTCACCTTATAGAAATTAGATCGTCTTATGTCTGCCTTCAGGGCAAAGTTCCAGTGATTACAGAGGTGAGACTAAACTTTAGCCAAAAGTCTTCTTTGAGAACATTTTGGAGTACCTGCTAGTTGATAGAATGTAGTATTATAGCTCATGTAATGCTCATGCTGGGACACCAACAAGTGATTTTTCACAAGTATATTTCTGTTCATATGTTTAACAGTAGGTAGAAGAGTAGCCACACTGCAACAACAATACAAGAGTTCAAAGTCCAGAATCCTGATTAAGTTTAATTCTGTTGGCTGCCAAAAGTGCAATTACTAGAAAATGGAAATCAAGGTCTAAACCTTGAGATACTGAATAATACATAAGAGATAAAAAAACTGGGAGCGGGATTTTTAGAAAAGGTAAGGAGCAAATTGGATGGAATTTGGGTTGGGAGGGTGGCCTAATGGTTAAGGTGCTTGCCTTGCAAGCACAAGGTGCAGGGTTTGAGTCTCACAAGGGATAATTGGCTAGGCTTAAAATGGCTCTCAAGGGCAGTTAGCTTAGTATGAACCTATAAATGAAAATTGTGGTAACAATACAAGTAGAATAATGTTCAGGAGGAGGAGTGGGGTTCAAGGTAAGGCAGGAATTCAACACTTTTTTGTAATGTTGGATTGATGATAGTAGTAAAGAAAATATATGTGGTGTATGTTTTAATTAAATGGAAAATGTTAAAATGATTTGTTTTCTTTTCTGTTAATGTATGTTTGTTTATGTCTTAAGTGATAATTTAATAAAGTTGTTTAAAAAATGTTGAGTCCTGAAATTTCCTTCAGAAAGTGGTTGATAAGCTCAGGATAAACATTTTGATCATACCAATTTCTCCAAAAGAATTTCAGACTGACTTGAATGTATGGGACAACCTTTCTCCACTGCGTAGTATTCATATTATTTGTTTAATAACTGAGGCAGAATATTCATTTTCAAAACATTAACTCTGCCATGCATAGAGAGAGGAAGATAATGTAATAATTTTATTTTTGAAGTTATCCGCGGTTTCTTTTTGTGAGTTAAAAGACATGGCTTAAGTAAACAGCTAAGCATTGGATTCCAGGAGAGGCCTATCAGATTCCAAGATGTGAAATATCATTTCAGGGTTAATAAGTAAGAGGAAGAGAAAAAACAAAATTCGAGTGTAATGAGAAAGCCACCCACAAATACTGCTGTATTCTAGTTGCTATTTTTAAGTCATTTTATCAAGGGCTCCAAAACTCAATTATACAAAAAGAAAAAAAGGGTGGCACATGAACAGACTATCTAGTTTCAGTACAGGGGGAGCGAGAGAGAAAGGTGTAAGATTCCATTGTGTCTAATCTTAACTTTTGGTGGAGACTATAAATCTTTTAATCTCTTGACAAAAGGAGTTATGAAACTAATAATTGTGATAGTCAACTAACTTAGAATCTTTTTCACTATTTGTGGATAATAGTGCCCCAAGAGCAATGCCTGCAAAGTATAAAGTGTTATTCAAATTTGCCCTGAAGGATTGAAACCCTTAATAAATACAAAAAAAAAATTAACAAGCACAGGAATCTGTCTAGTTGCAACCTCATCAACGTGAGTGTTGAGGAGAAAATAAAAAACAGAAAAAAAATAGTAGTCTCAAAACTTTGATGATGTTGTTTTTCTTTTGGCTTTTCCCAGTTCGGCGTCACCACAGCGGAACTCCGGTCTGCTAATGATTGGCAATCAATTTTTATGGTGCCAGGGTGCCAGCCCGATGCCCAACCTTCAACGAAGGCATGCCCATTCACGGATGTCTTTGGAACGCCACTCAACCACGGGGAGGACATGCAGACTCCACACAGAAGGCGCTCCAGCCAAGAATTGAACGGGAGAACCTCTTGCTGTGAGGTGACAATGCTACCGCTGCACCACCACGGCTTTGTGCTCAGTCACAATACTTTCCAAAAATCATGAAACGCAGGGAGTGTTCCAAAGCAACAAGCCTTTACTCATCACAGACAAGTGATCCTCAGTAACAAAAAAAAAAAAAAAATCAGAAATACTTTTCAATGTTAAAAATATCAGCTTTTATACACTCAGAAGTAGGTGTGGAAAATATATGTATTGTTTACTTTTAAGCCAGCCTATTCTAGGCAAACAATAGGGCTGTAAAAACACACACACACACACACACACACACACACACACACACACACACACACACACACACTACTACTGATTAGATCAAACTAAATCCTAGCTAAGGAAAACACTACCTATCTATTTGTAACCCACATTCCAAAATCAGCTATTAAGAAAAACAGTGTACATAAAAAAAGATTGACTTTTAACTAAAATCTCTTTCAACTAACTAATGCAATAAAGGCTTCATCAGGTCTGTGACAAGAACTAAAATCATATGTATACCTATATTTACAGGTTTACTATCATTTTGCTGAAAGTCACAACATATTTGAGTCATTTCATTTGCTCACATGGCTGAAATTGTGAATGTGGTTTTTACCGTATGTCATTTACACAGCTGTTTCCTTTTTTTGCAATATTTTTGCTTACCATGTTACTCTCAGTAGATTTCTGACCTATTTTTAAAGAAAAATGAGGTGATACATGTAATGAATTCAGTACATTTTCCCTGGAAAACTAAGAACATCAGTTGCTGTACTATAGATGTACCAGGGGATCTCAAAAATCCAGCAACATACGACCAGGTGTAACATATCATGGCATGTTTTTCCATGTTCTATAAAGGATGACACACTCAGAAGTGTAGTACCACCACATGCTGCATTGCAGTGATAGTAATGGGAAAAAATAATGAAACAACCTTGCAGGGAATTAAGCCCAGAGACTTCAGATCTTCCAGAGCCAAAGTTTAGAGTGCTACCTCTTCAACCACAGACAGTATGCTGTACACTAGTTCTGAGAGGTTTCCCACAGACAACATATCTTATAAGATTAGACTTCCTACTGTCTGGAGTGACATTTCAGAACACTACCTGTTGATCAACAGAGAATAACAGCAGTGTTCAAATTACATAGCAGCTGCAACACCAACATCTGCAACAGCTTTGTATTACAGATCACAGTGCATATTAACATCACACATTACACACCATGCATGCACACACAATGTTAAAGTATACCTCTGGAAATATAATTTTTAAAGTATACCTCTGGAAATATAATTAAAGATCATGTTATTATTGTTTGCCACAGCACAATGTGTAGACATACATGGCAGGCGATACCTCTGTTGTTCATTCTATGGCATGCATACATCCTCCTGTGTCCTGCCACATACTCCCCAACATATAGAGTAGCCTGTTAATCCATATTTGTGTTTCAGTACTGACAAAGGCATACCACACATATTTGTGGGAAATAGCTTATCTGCAAATACCACAGACATGTTTAGAATGTGTAAATATCTAATGTCCCTGACATATATGACCATCTTAGGTTATGGGATGTGTGCCCTACTATGTTACATTTCAGGGCTGCTCATATGAACATCACATTGCACATCTGCTGTGTGCACATGCAGGATATTGTCCTAGCAGGGCATTTGACCTGCAGTACTGCAGTGTTGGCACTGTTGTAGTGCACATTCACTGTGATCTTGTTTACTGCTTATGATATCTTGCCATCTAATTTGTGTTATGTATTGTTAGCAGGCTCCTCCAATGTGTCCACTCCCAGACACAACCACAGAAATGTACACTCATTTCCAATACACATTTTTCATTCCTGCCCACTGGTACTGTCACTGAACTGAAACCAAACATATACATCACAAAAACAGACAGCATGTGCACAGTAGTTTTTGTACCTCTGCTAGCCTGGTAGCTATGACCTCATTAATAGCCTACTGCACTACTGACATCATCTCTTGTTGCTGTGTGTACCTGCATGGTGTGTATCTGATCAGACATGCCTCATATTGTTAACTTGGGTGCACATATGATGTCCCTCATGTGCCGCTTACATGTAATTCATGTGCCTATCAGCTGGATAGTTTTACAGACAGATATGAGTATACATCACATGATGCTCTGTATGCAAGTGTACATATGGTATGCCAAGACTCAGAGTTTTGAGGTGGATGTTGTCAGGTTGTCTGACCCTGCAGATACAGACACAGACTTTTCACCCACACCTTGTTAGTAATTTACCAGTGTCTTCCTGAGCATCTTTTAAATCCTTTGTTTCTTCCTCTTCTGAGTTCTTAAGGCAGTTTACCTGCATATAAAGCTAGAAGGCCACTGTGCTTAACTGTTATCATATTGTGCAGCATGGCACACACAGTGACCAGCTGCAAAACCCTTTCTGGTGCATGTTGTAGTGCAACTTTGGATACACCCAGATACTTGAGCTAGCTTTTACCATGCCAAGCAGTTGCATAGTGGTGTTACATGTCACTGTGTGTCCTCTATTAAATGCATCTTCAGCACTCAAGGATAGTCCTCTGAATGGTAATGAAATAGGGCTTCAGTGGATACCAGCAATCTCCTGTTAGTATGGAGAAGAAAACAGAGCAGTACAACACACACACACACACACACACACACACACACACACACACACACACACAGATTCCTATGCGGTTATACCTGTCAAGTAGTAGACTCCCATGAATATTTCCATCCATGAACATTGCTTGTAGAGCACTCTCCCACCATATGGCAGTATCATGAAGACTACCAGGGTGTATTTCAATAAGGTTAATTATGAGGTCATCTGCTAAGCATACTACTTGGGAATGGAACAAGATTACCCTTTCTGGTTGTAACAGTTCTATACTTAAACAAGCTGAGATTTCCTCTACCAGTTGGGGTTTTAATTGGAACATGGATGCAATCACTCTTTAAGTTAGAGGAAAGGACTAAAGCTCTCTTCTGTTAATGAGATGGTTCCTCTGCTCAAGGGACAGGGTTTGGCTCCTTCCACCTTCATTTGTCTTCATTTGCCTAATGTATGGCTTTGAGTAAATCACCTAACCAGACAGAACTCCCAGGTCACCCATGAAAAAGGACAATTTGTCTAGTGGGCTTTCCTGGTCAGAAAATAGGTAAAAAATGCACCAAGGACATGTAGAAGTTGGTTATGGTGATCTGTTACTGCTGTTATGTATTTTGAAAGCAGATACACTCATCCATACTGCTACACCTGACTACCTGTAACTGTCCTACTATACAACTAGCAGTTGTCTGGGACACCCCTACAGTATCATCCATGTGCCACAGGAATGTCCCAGTGGCCAGAATACCAAAAGTCAGACATACCTGCAGTTCTGCTACACAGATCCCACACAGCCCGCAAAAGGTCTCCGTCTAGTCTATAGCTATCTATAATGTCTTGGTCAGAGAGCTGGCCATACTGCATTCTGTCTCACCACCATACTGGTTGCCTTCTTGAAATCAGATACATTTTCAGGTCCTCCTCCTCCTGCAGTACCCTAGCACGATGCAATGCATTATCTGTATAGTCCATGTTCCTGATAAATTCTGGAAATCTTGCAAATTATGGAAAAATGTTTTCATCAGTGAAGTATGGCTGTAAAGATGCAGCTACTAATACTGGACAAAGAATTTTTCTCTTTGTCCTTCTCCATTTTTGCATTTGGGCTAACAACTCAGATGCCTTTAAATCAGCACAGGGTACAAACCACAAATAATAACACCCAATATTTCACTATCAGACCACTTCTAAGCTTGTTCTGAAGTCAGTTGTAAAAAAGCTGCAGTTGGTAGCTAACTTGTTGCGTTGTCACTTTGTTGGCATGACAGTTTATACCTGTAATTGAAAATGTATGAGTAACCTTATTTGATTTTCAGAGAACAGTTCAGTGAGTGTAAGCATTTGATAGAATGTTGTGATCTGATACATACATTATTTAACTTTACAAATATCAGAAGAAAATGTTAACTTGAAAATAAAGAAAAGGAATGAAAACATAGACTACCTCATCATCAGCACTACAAGATAGGTAGGTTTTGTCAGTGAAAATCGAACAGGATGATGGGCTTGAAACATTTCCATGCATAATGTATAAATACCACAAGTCATAATTGTAGTACTACATATGACTTGTCAAGTGATAGGGTCAGTTACTGAAGTCCACAAATTGCTTCTACAGTGAAAAGGCTGCAGATGATTAAAGAAACTTCTGGAGACAGTTGAGAGTACATTAAACTGTCTCTTATGTGGGAAAGTTTTAATACCAACAGTAACAAAAAGAGGCATCATCGGTAGAACACGGATTCTGTTACAGTTTGAAAAAGGACCTGCGTCCAGTCAGAATTTCCTGGTAAATAAATAAATAATTTGGTAAACAAAAACTGTTTGAACAGGAGGTGTAGGCACATTTCACCTCTGACACTCCTGCTTCATTGAGTCTCACTCTGGTTTATTGCTACTCTTCATGTAACACCCTTCTGTGAAAGGTGACAATAACTAAAATTATCTCTTGCGAGAAGTGGAAGAAGCTAGAACAGCCTAGTTAGTATATGAAGTAAAACTAAATGGAGAACCTCATACAAAGGGCAGTATAACAGCCTCTTGTCAGGGGTGTCAATACCTAGACCAGTGTCACACAACATAAGGTAATCGCTGCAACAGCTTATAGCAAGAAGTGGCAGCTGGTTAGCGCACAGTCTGTGACATACAGAAATATGTGGTGTGCATGCTATTAGTACAGCTTTCAATCAGTTGAAGTGGAAAAATATTCTAGAAGAGACTGTCCAGAGTTAAAACAGAATCATAAAGGAGATAACAATGACTAAAACACTGGCATGCACTAACAGCCACATGAAATACACAAAGCACCAGTATTTTTTCTTGGAAGGGTTAGTAAGTAAATAAACATTCATTACATCTTGTTGTTTTGATGAAAAAAATGCCTTAGACATGTATGAAATGCAGGTCACCAATGAAAATACCAGAAGGATGACGAAAGGATATATTCCAACTCACTATCTCAGGTAGTCCCACACCAAGAATGTTAATCATAAGCATTATTTATAATCTTTAACCAAATTGTCTGAATTCTATTAGTCTTTCCCCTTGTGGTTTAGCTGTAATGCTGACTTTGTTTCCACTTTGAGCAGACAAAACTGAATATACCTAGGATCAAAATCATTGAACTGCTTTTGCCAGAAAAACGGCAGAAAAACACAGGACCCCACATACCCCAAACTTATATATACCAACACCACGTTTATACCAACTCAAAGAAGGAGGAAATTCCCCCAAAAAGGGATTCCCTTCTGGAAGAACTCACTAACAGTGATTTCCTATCCAAAAATTCCAGTCATTGGCGATGTGAACCTCGGGCAACTAAAACTCGAAGGTTCAACCTTCATACATCTGTAGGTTACCCACAGCCTTTTGTTTGCTGTTATTTCTGAATTGAGTTTTGGGCAGTCCTTACTCATCTAAGTACACTTCAGCTACTCTACTGTGGACCTCAAGCATTAGTTCAGAACCTCATGATCAGAGAAATCCATATATGGTGGGAGATTGACTGAATAAGAAATAATAAAATTAGGTTTACTACATTTGTCTGACCATGCCACCATACATGTTTTTTTTATTTGCAACTCAGTTTCCACAGACAGCAGACTAATAATTTGAGAGCCTGTGTAGTGCAGTACAATATGCATGAATTGTTATAGCGACATCTGTAAGGGTTTAAAAAACTGAAATGCCTGGGTAGAACAGTGATTTCTAAATATAGGTCAGCCTAATAAATTTGTTTACAGAGGTGAAAATGGTAAGCAATTCTGAGTTGTATTAACATGGAACTGGCATTATACTTTTCAAACGGCATTCCTCAAGAGACTGCAGACATGTCCAAGAAAAAAAAAAAAACAAAAGAGTAAAAATAGTGGAGATGAAAGTGACGTCTTGTTTCTCTGTTTTCAGGGATTGTCTAAAATAGTATAGCTCTAGAAGGCATGTTGCATGTGTGAAAACTATCATAACCATTGAAGTCTTAAAAGGAAAAGTAGTGCTTTGTTTCCTGCCACAGATACTAACCCCAGACTACAGGTCAGCATTTTAAACGCGTCTGCTTAAAAGAGGAATACCTGCTTCCATTATCTTTTACAGTAACTGGGGCACTTTCATTTCCCTATTTGGCTTTTTCAGTTTTGTGGAGATCAGGTTTCTCTGATGAGCCTGATAAAGTTGCATTGGTCCTATAAAGAAGTTTCCATCCATGTGGTGCCCTGAAGATATTTTAAATGTCATGCTTGATACCTTGTACAGGCAGGGACTTTTAGCTTCTGATGCAAAACTGTAAGGGAAATTTTTCCTTTTCATTTTCACATTTTCTCTTAAGTCATGACATGCTTTGTGGTCAGATCTGCTTAGAGCATAATTTAGAAAACAAATGTTCTGTAGCTGCTCACCATAACTTGCCTATGATTAAAACTTGAGTATTGTAGATAAAGCTCTGCATACGGTACACCATGTCAATCGCTTTTTAATACGACATAAATTACTGTTTTGCAAATATTCTGGCCAAAGAATAACAATGCATTGTTTTCATTCTTTATGCTATATTCATTTTCTATATTATACATCAGAAACAAGTATTTCTTGGGTTCCAGGTACTGGAAACTGCTGCACAACGCAAGCTTTTCATGTCTTTTGATTAGAAACTGAAAAGTTTAATAATCTTGAAGGGCAATAGCCCTGTCCTACACTGAGTGGAGTGATAAGTATCCATATTAGACATGAGTTCGTAACCAGGAAGTCCTTCTGTGGTTACCTAATGAGGCTTTACACACACTCGGTTGTGATGCTTATAAACAGATGAAGACGCTATACAGAGTAGAAAAAAATCTGTTGTCTAGAGTCCAACAGATGGTTGCAGCTGCAGCTGCTTTATGTCTGACATCCACTTCTAGGGCCATGTCACTTCCCCTTGAAATTATGTTTCATGAAGACAGTCTTGAACCTTACTGCATCCCTAATGTCTCTCTCTTTCTCTCCCTACATCTCTCTGTCAGTTTCTTCCTAGAATGTATCACAGTGTGATGTGTTCTGTTATGCACCTGTTCTCTTTCACATTGTGAAGAAGTGAAGCCCTTCTAAACCTCATATCTGTCTGGTAGCTCCTTCTTGTACTACCACTGTTATCCGTGTTTCTTACCACAGTTCTCTCTGTCTGTGGTAGCTCTTTCTTGTACACCATCGTTATCCCTCTCTCTGGTAGCTCTTTCTTGTTCTACCACATTTATCACTGTCTCTGGTAGCTCTTTCTTCTACTACCATGGTTATCCCTGTCTCTGGTAGCTATTCCTTGTACTACCACAGCTGTCCCTGTCTCTGGTACCTCTTTCTTGTACTACCACAGTTACCCTGTCTCTGGTACCTCATTCTTGTACTACCATGGTTATCCCTGTCTCTGGTAGCTCTTTCTTGTACTACCACAGTTACCCTGTCTCTGGTACCTCATTCTTATACTACCACAGTAATCCCTGTCTCTGGTAGCTCTTTCTTGTACTACCATGGCTATCCCTGTCTCTGGTAGCTCTTTCTTGTACTACCACAGTTACCCTGTCTCTGGTACCTCATTCTTGTACTACCACAGTTATCCCTGTCTCTGGTAGCTCTTTCTTGTACTACCAGTTACCCTGTCTCTGGTACCTCTTTCTTGTACTAACATTGTTATCCCTGTCTCTGCTAGCTCTTTCTTTTACTACCATGGTTATCCCTGTCTCTGGTAGCTCTTTCTTGCACTAACACAGTTATCCCTGTGTCTGGTATATATTCCTTGCGCTACCACGGTTATCCCTGTATTGGGTAGCTCTTTCATGTAATACCACAGTTATCTCGGTCTCTGGTACCTCTTTCTTGTACTACCATGGTTATCCCTATCTCTGGTACCTATTTCTTGTACTACCATGGTTATCCCTGTCTCTGGTAGCTCTTTCTTGTACTACCACGGTTATCCCTATCTCTGGTAGCTCTTTCTTATACTACCGTGGTTATCCCTGTCTTTGGTAGCTCTTTCTTGTACTACTACAGTTATCCATGTCTCTGGTAGCTCTTTCTTGTACTATCATGGTTATCCATGTCTTTGGTAGCTTTTTCTTGAACTACCACAGTTATCCCTGTCTCTGCTACCTCATTTATGTACTACCATGGTTATCGCTGTCTCTGCTAGCTCTTTCTTGTACTACTATGGTTATCCCTGTCTCTTGTAGCTCTTTCATGAACACCATAGTTATCCCTGTCTCTGGTACTTATTTCTTGTACTTCCACTGTTATCCGTGTCTCTGGTATCTCTTTCTTGTACTACCACAGTTATCCCTGTCTCTGGTAACTCTTTCTTGTACTACCACGGTTATCCCTGTCTCTGGTAGCTCTTTCTTGTACTACCATGGTTATCCTTGTCTCTGGTAGCTCTTTCTTGTACTACCATGGTTATCCCTGTCTCTGCTAGCTCTTTCTTGTACTGCCATGAATATCCCTGTCTCTAGTAATTCTTTCTTGTACTACCACAGTTATCCCTGTCTCTGGTAACTCTTTCTTGTACTACCACAGTTATCCCTGTCTCTGGTATCTCTTTCTTGTACTACCACAGTTATCCCTGTCTCTGGTATCTCTTTCTTGTACTACCACAGTTATACATGTCTCTGGTAGCTCTTTCTTGTACTACCATGGTTATCCCTGTCTCTGCTAGCTCTTTCTTGTACTGCCATGAATATCCCTGTCTGCAGTAATTCTTTCTTGTACTACCACAGTTATCCCTGTCTCTGGTAACTCTTTCTTGTACTACCACAGTTATCCCTGTCTCTGGTAACTCTTTCTTGTACTACCACGGTTATCCCTGTCTCTGGTAACTCTTTCTTGTACTACTACAGTTATCCCTGTCTCTGGTAACTCTTTCTTGTACTACCACGGTTATCCCTGTCTCTGGTATCTCTTTCTTGTACTACCATGGTTATCCCTGTCTCTGGTAGCTCTTTCTTGAACTCCCATGGTTATCCCTGTCTCTGGTAGCTCTTTCTTGAACTCCCATGGTTATCCCTGTCTCTGGTAGCTCTTTCTTGAACTCCCATGGTTATCCCTGTCTCTGGTAGCTCTTTCTTGAACTCCCATGGTTATCCCTGTCTCTGGTAGCTCTTGCTTGTACTACCGCAGTTTCCCTGTCTCTGGTACCTCTTTATTGTACTACCATGGTTATCACAGTCTCTGGTAGCTCGTTCTTCTACTATCAAAGTTATCCCTGTTTCTGGTAGCTCTTTCTTGTACTACCACAGTTATCCATGTCTGTGGTACCTCTTTCTTGCACTTTCTCAGTTACCCTGTCTCTGGTACCTATTTCTTGTACTACCACTGTTATCCGTGTTACTGGTAGCTCTTTCTTGTACTACCACAGTTATCCCTGTCTCTGGTACCTATTTCTTGTACCACCACTGTTATCCGTGTCGCTGGTAGCTCTTCCTTGTACTATCACAGTTATCCATGTCTCTGGTAGCTGTTTCTTGTACTACCATGATTATCCCTGTCTCTGGTAGCTCTTCCTTGTACTACCACAGTTATCCATGTCTCTGGTAGCTGTTTCTTGTACTACCATGATTATCCCTGTCTCTGGTACCTCTTTCTTGTACTACCATGGCTATCCCTGTCTCTGGTAGCTCTTTCTTGTACTACTACGGTTATCCCTGTCTCTGGTAGCTCTTTCTTGTACTACCATGGTTATCCCTTTCTCTGGTAGCTCTTTTTGGTACTACCACAGTTATCCCTGTCTCTGGTAACTCTTTCTTGTACTACCATGGTTATCCGTTTCTCTGGTAGCTCTTTTTTGTACTACCACAGTTATCCCTGTCTCTGGTAGCTCTTTCTTGTTCTACCCCAGTTACCCTGTCTCTGGTAGCTCTTTCTTATACTACCCCAGTTACCCTGTCTCTGGTAGCTCTTTCTTGTACTACCACAGTTATCCCTGTCTCTGGTATCTCTTTCTTGTACTACCACAGTTATCCCTGTCTCTGGTATCTCTTTCTTGTACTACCATGGTTATCCCTGTCTCTGGTAGCTCTTTCTTGTACTACCACAGTTATCCCTGTCACTGGTATCTCTTTCTTGTACGACCACAGTTATCCCTGTCTCTGGTATCTCTTTCTTGTACGACCACAGTTATCCCTGTCTCTGGTATCTCTTTCTTGTACGACCACAGTTATCCCTGTCTCTGGTATCTCTTTCTTGTACTACCACAGTTATCCCTGTCTCTGGTAGCTCTTTCTTGTACTACCACAGTTACCCTGTCTCTGGTACCTCATTCTTGTACTACCATGGTTATCCCTGTCTCTGGTACCTCTTTTTTGTACTACCATGGCTATCCCTGTCTCTGGTAGCTCTTTCTTGTACTACCATGGCTATCCCTGTCTCTAGTAGCTCTTTCTTGTACTACCACAGTTACCCTGTCTCTGGTACCTCTTTCTTGTACTACCATGGTTATCCCTGTCTCTGGTACCTATTTCTTGTACTACTACCATGGTTATCCCTCCCTCTGGTAGATCTTCCTTGTACTACCGCTATTACCCCTGTCTCTGGTAGCTCTTTCTTGTACTACCACGGTTATCCCTGTCTCTGGTAGCTTTTTCTTATACTACCATGGTTATCCCTGTCTTTGGTAGCTCTTTCTTGTACTACTACAGTTATCCATGTCTCTGGTAGCTCTTTCTTGTACTATCACGGTTATCCATGTCTTTGGTAGCTTTTTCTTGAACTACCACAGTTATCCCTGTCTCTGCTACCTCATTCATGTACTACCATGGTTATCACTGTCTCTGCTAGCTCTTTCTTTTACTACTATGGTTATCCCTGTCTCTGGTACCTTTTTCTTGTACTACCATGGTTATCCCTGTCTCTGGTAGCTCTTTCTTGTACTACTACGGTTATCCTTGTCTCTAGTAGCTCTTTCTTGTACTACCACAGTTATCCTTGTCTCTAGTAGCTCTTTCTTGTACTACCATGAATATCCCTGTCTGTAGTAATTCTTTCTTGTACGACCACAGTTATCCCTGTCTCTGGTATCTCTTTCTTGTACTACCACAGTTATCCCTGTCACTGGTATCTCTTTCTTGTACGACCACAGTTATCCCTGTCTCTGGTATCTCTTTCTTGTACGACCACAGTTATCCCTGTCTCTGGTATCTCTTTCTTGTACTACCACAGTTATCCCTGTCTCTGGTATCTCTTTCTTGTACTACCACAGTTATCCCTGTCTCTGGTATCTCTTTCTTGTACTACCACAGTTATCCCTGTCTCTGGTATCTCTTTCTTGTACTACCATGGTTATCCCTGTCTCTGGTAGCTCTTTCTTGTACTACCACAGTTATCCCTTTCTCTGGTAGCTCTTTCTTGTACTACCACATTTTCCCTGTCTCTGGTACCTCTTTATTGTACTACCATGGTTATCCCTGTCTCTGGTAGCTCTTTCTTCTAATATCAAAGTTATCCCTGTTTCTGGTAGCTCTTTCTTGTACTATCACAGTTTCCCTGTCTCTGCTACCTCTTTATTGTACTACCATGGTTATCCCTGTCTCTGGTAGCTCTTTCTTCTACTATCAAAGTTATCCCTGTTTCTGGTAGCTCTTTCTTGTACTACCACAGTTACCCTGTCTCTGGTACCTATTTCTTGTACTACCACTGTTATCCATGTCGCTGGTAGCTCTTTCTTGTACTACCACAGTTTCCCTGTCTCTGGTAACTCTTTATTGTACTACCATGGTTATCCCTGTCTCTGGTAGCTCTTTCTTGTACTACCATGGTTATCCTTGTCTCTGGTAGCTCTTTCTTGTACTACCATGGTTATCCCTGTCTCTGCTACCTCTTTATTGTACTACCATGGTTATCCCTGTCTCTGGTAGCTCTTTCTTCTACTATCAAAGTTATCCCTGTTTCTAGTAGCTCTTTCTTGTACTACCACAGTTACCCTGTCTCTGGTAGCGCTTTCTTGTGCTACCATGGTTATCCCTGTCTCTGTTAGCTCTTTCCTGTACTACCACAGTTATCCATGTCTGTGGTACCTCTTTCTTGTACTTCCACAGTTACCCTGTCTCTGGTACCTATTTCTTGTACTACCACTGTTATCCATGTCGCTGGTAGCTCTTTCTTGTACTACTACAGTTGTCCCTGTCTCTGATAGCTCTTTCTTCTACTACCACAGTTATCCATGTCTCTGGTAGCTGTTTCTTGCACTACCATGGGTAGCTCTTTCCTGTACTACCATGGTTATTCCTTTCTCTGGTAGCTCTTTTTTGTACTAACACATGTAACCCTGTCTCTGGTAGCTCTTTCTTGTACTACCACAGTTATCCCTGTCTCTGGTAGCTCTTTCTTGTACTACCCCAGTTACCCTGCCTCTGGTACCTCGTTCTTGTACTACCATGGTTATCCCTGTCTCAGGTTTCTCTTTCTTGTACTACCATGATTATCCCTGCCTCTGGTACCTCTTTCTTGTACTACCATGGCTATCCCTGTCTCTGGTAGCTCTTTCTAGTACAAGAAAGAGCTACCATGGCTATCCCTGTCTCTGGTAGCTCTTTCTTGTACTACCACAGTTATCCCTGTCTCTGGTAGCTCTTTCTTGTACTACCATGGTTATCCCTTTCTCTGGTAGCTCTTTTTGGTACTACCACAGTTATCCCTGTCTCTGGTAGCTCTTTCTTGTACTACCATGGTTATCCGTTTCTCTGGTAGCTCTTTTTTGTACTACCACAGTTATCCCTGTCTCTGGTAGCTCTTTCTTGTACTACCCCAGTTACCCTGTCTCTGGTAGCTCTTTCTTGTACTACCCTAGTTACCCTGTCTCTGGTAGCTCTTTCTTGTACTACCCCAGTTACCCTGCCTCTGGTACCTCGTTCTTGTACTACCATGGTTATCCCTGTCTCAGGTTTCTCTTTCTTGTACTACCATGATTATCCCTGTCTCTGGTACCTCTTTCTTGTACTACCATGGCTATCCCTGTCTCTGGTAGCTCTTTCTTGTACTACCATGGTTATCCCTGTCTCTGGTAGCTCTTTCTTGTACTACCATGGTTATCCCTTTCTCTGGTAGCTCTTTTTGGTACTACCACAGTTATCCCTGTCTCTGGTAGCTCTTTCTTGTACTACCATGGTTATCCGTTTCTCTGGTAGCTCTTTTTTGTACTACCACAGTTATCCCTGTCTCTGGTAGCTCTTTCTTGTACTACCCCAGTTACCCTGTCTCTGGTAGCTCTTTCTTGTACTACCCCAGTTACCCTGTCTGTGGTACCTCTTTCTTGTACTACCATGATTATTCCTGTCTCTGGTACCTCTTTCTTGTACTACCATGGTTATCCCTGTGTCTGGTAGCTCATTCTTGTACTACCACAGTTACAAGACAAAAAAGGAAGCCGGCACCTTAGGAGCATGAAGATTTATTGAGAAAAGAAGACTGATTTGACTTATAGCTTTCATCAGTGGTACATAACATGAAGCAGTATAACAACTGCAGTATATACTCAGTATCATTACAGACCAATGACATCATTTCCTGTCTAAGGAATATCTGGTCTGATACTAAATAATGAAAATGAAAAATAATTAATATAAAAAGGCAATACAAACAACAATAAATACTATTCATATTTACTATATTTTTTTTTTTCTTTCTTCTTGGGACAAATCAAAGAATTGTTAATAGATTCATAAATAGTATCAAGACCCATGAAGAGCAAGGAAAACCCTACAGTTTGATATTTAATCCAGGTGGGAATAAACCCCCTAATTTGACAATCCATTTCCTTTTCTTCATGTTTAATATACCATGCTACCCTGTTTTAAAAGATCTGTTGCCCGATATTTTGTCTATGACTGTAAAAGTCAATTTAGCCGTGTGATGAACCACTGAATGTCTGTATAGAGCATTGGTGGCCCTTGCATTCCTAATGTCTCCTAAATGTTCTGACATTCAACATTTGAATTGTCTAGAAGTTTGCCCCACATAAAAGGCTTGACAAGTGCAGGTGGCCAAATATATAACCCAATCCGTTCCGCAACTGGCATAAAGAATTCATGTTATACAGCTGCCCAATATTTTTACTAGTGAAGGATTTGGTTTTGAAGACATATTTGCAGAAGGTGCAGTGTCCACAAGGATAAGAACCAACCAGTCTCTCCCTGTTAATGTAGTTGGATAATACACAATGTCCTGATGCATAATTTTCTTGTAGTAAGAGAAATGGGACCCTAAGGGTTTGCCCCGCCTGAAGGAAAATGAGCATTTGTCCCCCAAAAGGTCACCCAATTGTTCATTGGCCTTTAAAATATTCCAGTGTTTGTCAATAACATCAGTAAGAAAGGCTGTGTTTCTGCCAAATGTAGTGACCATTCTCAAGGTATCCTTATTCTCCTTCCTGGGTGTATGTTTGTATTCTAATCAGGTACCCCTGGATTGGTTGTTGGCCCACTGCATGGCCGAGTTCACATTCTGTGTACCATATCCCTTAGCTAGAAATCTGTTGGCTAAATCCTAAATACTACCACAGTTACCCTGTCTCTGGTAGCTCTTTCTTGTACTACCATGGTTATACCTGTCTCTGGTACTTCTTTCTTGTACTACTGCTATTATCTCTGTCTCTGGTAGCTGTTTCTTGTACTACTATGGTTATCCTCATCTCTGGTAGCTCTTTCTTGTACTACCACAGTTATCCCTGTCTCCGGTACCTATTTCGTGTACTACCACAGTTATCCCTGTCTCCGGTACCTATTTCTTGTACTACCACAGTTATCCCTGTCTCTGGTACCTATCTCGTGTACTACCACAGTTATCCCTGTCTCAGGTAGCTCTTTCTTGTACTACTACAGTTATCCATTTCTCTGGTAGCTCTTTTTTGTACTATCACAGTTATCCATGTCTTTGGTAGCCTTTTCTTGAACTACCATAGTTATCCCTGTCTCTGCTACCTCATTCATGTACTACCATGGTTATCGCTGTCTCTGCTAGCTCTTTCTTTTACTACTATGGTTATCCCTGTCTCTTGTAGCTTTTTCATGTACTACCATAGTTATCCCTGTCTCTGGTACCTATTTCTTGTACTACCACAGTTATCCCTGTCTCTGGTAGCTCTTTCTTGTACTACCATGGTTATCCTTGACTCTAGTAGCTCTTTCTTGTACTACCACAGTTATCCTTGTCTCTAGTAGCTCTTTCTTGTACTACCACAGTTATACATGTCTCTGGTAGCTCATTCTTGTACTACCATGGTTATCCCTGTCTCTGCTAGCTCTTTCTTGTACTGCCATGAATATCCCTGTCTGTAGTAATTCTTTCTTGTACTACCACAGTTATCCCTGTCTCTGCTAGCTCTTTCTTGTACTACCACAGTTATCCCTGTCTCTGGTATCTCTTTCTTGTACTACCACAGTTATCCCTGTCTCTGGTATCTCTTTCTTGTACTACCACAGTTATCCCTGCCTCTGGTACCTCGTTCTTGTACTACCATGGTTATCCCTGTCTCAGGTTTCTCTTTCTTGTACTACCATGATTATCCCTGTCTCTGGTACCTCTTTCTTGTACTACCATGGTTATCCCTGTCTCTGGTAGCTCTTTCTTGTACTACCATGGTTATCCCTTTCTCTGGTAGCTCTTTTTGGTACTACCACAGTTATCCCTGTCTCTGGTAGCTCTTTCTTGTACTACCATGGTTATCCGTTTCTCTGGTAGCTCTTTTTTGTACTACCACAGTTATCCCTGTCTCTGGTAGCTCTTTCTTGTACTACCCCAGTTACCCTGTCTCTGGTAGCTCTTTCTTGTACTACCCCAGTTACCCTGTCTGTGGTACCTCTTTCTTGTACTACCATGATTATTCCTGTCTCTGGTACCTCTTTCTTGTACTACCATGGTTATCCCTGTGTCTGGTAGCTCATTCTTGTACTACCACAGTTACAAGACAAAAAAGGAAGCCGGCACCTTAGGAGCATGAAGATTTATTGAGAAAACAAGACTGATTTCGGCTTATAGCTTTCATCAGTGGTACATAACATGAAGCAGTATAACAACTGCAGTATATACTCAGTATCATTACAGACCAATGACATCATTTCCTGTCTAAGGAATATCTGGTCTGATACTAAATAATGAAAATGAAAAATAATTAATATAAAAAGGCAATACAAACAACAATAAATACTATTCATATTTACTATTTTTCTTTTTTTCTTTCTTCTTGGGACAAATCAAAGAATTGTTAATAGATTCATAAATAGTATCAAGACCCATGAAGAGCAAGGAAAACCCTACAGTTTGATATTTAATCCAGGTGGGAATAAACCCCCTAATTTGACAATCCATTTCCTTTTCTTCATGTTTAATATACCATGCTACCCTGTTTTAAAAGATCTGTTGCCCGATATTTTGTCTATGACTGTAAAAGTCAATTTAGCCGTGTGATGAACCACTGAATGTCTGTATAGAGCATTGGTGGCCCTTGCATTCCTAATGTCTCCTAAATGTTCTGACATTCAACATTTGAATTGTCTAGAAGTTTGCCCCACATAAAAGGCTTGACAAGTGCAGGTGGCCAAATATATAACCCAATCCGTTCCGCAACTGGCATAAAGAATTCATGTTATACAGCTGCCCAATATTTTTACTAGTGAAGGATTTGGTTTTGAAGACATATTTGCAGAAGGTGCAGTGTCCACAATGATAAGAACCAACCAGTCTCTCCCCTGTTAATGTAGTTGGATAATACACAATGTCCTGATGCATAATTTTCTTGTAGTAAGAGAAATGGGACCCTAAGGGTTTGCCCCGCCTGAAGGAAAATGAGCATTTGTCCCCCAAAAGGTCACCCAATTGTTCATTGGCCTTTAAAATATTCCAGTGTTTGTCAATAACATCAGTAAGAAAGGCTGTGTTTCTGCCAAATGTAGTGACCATTCTCAAGGTATCCTTATTCTCCTTCCTGGGTGTATGTTTGTATTCTAATCAGGTACCCCTGGATTGGTTGTTGGCCCACTGCATGGCCGAGTTCACATTCTGTGTACCATATCCCTTAGCTAGAAATCTGTTGGCTAAATCCTAAATACTACCACAGTTACCCTGTCTCTGGTAGCTCTTTCTTGTACTACCATGGTTATACCTGTCTCTGGTACTTCTTTCTTGTACTACTGCTATTATCTCTGTCTCTGGTAGCTGTTTCTTGTACTACTATGGTTATCCTCATCTCTGGTAGCTCTTTCTTGTACTACCACAGTTATCCCTGTCTCCGGTACCTATTTCGTGTACTACCACAGTTATCCCTGTCTCCGGTACCTATTTCTTGTACTACCACAGTTATCCCTGTCTCTGGTACCTATCTCGTGTACTACCACAGTTATCCCTGTCTCAGGTAGCTCTTTCTTGTACTACTACAGTTATCCATTTCTCTGGTAGCTCTTTTTTGTACTATCACAGTTATCCATGTCTTTGGTAGCTTTTTCTTGAACTACCACAGTTATCCCTGTCTCTGCTACCTCATTCATGTACTACCATGGTTATCGCTGTCTCTGCTAGCTCTTTCTTTTACTACTATGGTTATCCCTGTCTCTTGTAGCTTTTTCATGTACTACCATAGTTATCCCTGTCTCTGGTACCTATTTCTTGTACTACCACAGTTATCCCTGTCTCTGGTAGCTCTTTCTTGTACTACCATGGTTATCCTTGACTCTAGTAGCTCTTTCTTGTACTACCACAGTTATCCTTGTCTCTAGTAGCTCTTTCTTGTACTACCACAGTTATACATGTCTCTGGTAGCTCTTTCTTGTACTACCATGGTTATCCCTGTCTCTGCTAGCTCTTTCTTGTACTGCCATGAATATCCCTGTCTGTAGTAATTCTTTCTTGTACTACCACAGTTATCCCTGTCTCTGGTAACTCTTTCTTGTACTACCACAGTTATCCCTGTCTCTGGTATCTCTTTCTTGTACTACCACGGTTATCCCTGTCTCTGGTACCTATTTCTTGTACTACCATGGGTATCCCTGTCTCTGGTACCTATTTCTTGTACTACCATGGTTATCCCTGTCTCTGGTAGCTCTTTCTTGTACTACTACAGTTATCCTTGTCTCTAGTAGCTCTTTCTTGTACTACCACAGTTATCCTTGTCTCTAGTAGCTCTTTCTTGTACTACCACAGTTATACATGTCTCTGGTAGCTCTTTCTTGTACTACCATGAATATCCCTGTCTGTAGTAATTCTTTCTTGTACTACCACAGTTATCCCTGTCTCTGCTAGCTCTTTCTTGTACTACCACAGTTATCCCTGTCTCTGGTATCTCTTTCTTGTACTACCACAGTTATCCCTTTCTCTGGTAGCTCTTTATTGTACTACCATGGTTATCCCTGTCTCTGGTAGCTCTTTCTTCTAATATCAAAGTTATCCCTGTCTCTGCTACCTCTTTATTGTACTACCATGGCTATCCCTGTCTCTGGTAGCTCTTTCTTGTACTACTACGGTTATCCCTGTCTCTGGTAGCTCTTTCTTGTACTACCACTGTTATCCATGTCGCTGGTAGCTCTTTCTTGTACTACCACAGTTTCCCTGTCTCTGGTAACTCTTTATTGTACTATCATGGTTATCCCTGTCTCTGGTAGCTCTTTCTTCTAATATCAAAGTTATCACTGTTTCTGGTAGCTCTTTCTTGTACTACCACAGTTTCCCTGTCTCTGCTACCTCTTTATTGTACTACCATAGTCATCCCTGTCTCTGGTAGCTCTTTCTTCTACTAGCAAAGTTATCCCTGTTTCTAGTAGCTCTTTCTTGTACTACCACAGTTTCCCTGTCTCTGGTACCTCTTTATTGTACTACCATGGTTATCCCTCTCTCTGGTAGCTCTTTCTTGTACTACCACATTTTCCCTGTCTCTGGTACCTCTTTATTGTACTACCATGGTTATCCCTGTCTCTGGAACCTATTTCTTGTACTACCACTGTTATCCATGTCGCTGGTAGCTCTTTCTTGTACTACCACAGTTTCCCTGTCTCTGGTAACTCTTTATTGTACTATCATGGTTATCCCAGTCTCTGGTAGCTCTTTCTTCTAATATCAACGTTATCCCTGTTTCTGGTAGCACTTTCTTGTACTGCCACATTTTCCCTGTCTCTGGTACCTCTTTATTGTACTACCATGGTTATCCCTGTCTCTGGTAGCTCTTTCTTCTACTATCAAAGTTATCCCTGTTTCTAGTAGCTCTTTCTTGTACTACCACAGTTACCCTGTCTCTGGTAGCTCTTTCTTGTGCTACCATGGTTATCCCTGTCTCTGTTAGCTCTTTCTTGTACTACCACAGTTATCCATGTCTGTGGTACCTCTTTCTTGTACTTCCACAGTTACCCTGTCTCTGGTACCTATTTCTTGTACTACCACTGTTATCCATGTCGCTGGTAGCTCTTTCTTGTACTACTACAGTTATCCCTGTCTCTGATAGCTCTTTCTTGTACTACCACAGTTATCCATGTCTCTGGTAGCTGTTTCTTGTACTACCATGGTTAGCCCTGTCTCTGGAATCTCTTTCTTGCACTACCATGGTTATCTCTGTTTCTGGTAGCTCTTTCCTGTACTACCATGGTTATTCCTTTCTCTGGTAGATCTTTTTTGTACTAACACATGTATCCCTGTCTCTGGTAGCTCTTTCTTGTACTACCACAGTTATCCCTGTCTCTGGTAGCTCTTTCTTGTACTACCCCAGTTACCCTGCCTCTGGTACCTCGTTCTTGTACTATCATGGTTATCCCTGTCTCAGGTTTCTCTTTCTTGTACTACCATGATTATCCCTGTCTCTGGTACCTCTTTCTTGTACTACCATGGCTATCCCTGTCTCTGGTAGCTCTTTCTAGTACAAGAAAGAGCTACCATGGCTATCCCTGTCTCTGGTAGCTCTTTCTTGTACTACCACAGTTATCCCTGTCTCTGGTAGCTCTTTCTTGTACTACCATGGTTATCCCTTTCTCTGGTAGCTCTTTTTGGTACTACCACAGTTATCCCTGTCTCTGGTAGCTCTTTCTTGTACTACCCCAGTTACCCTGTCTCTGGTAGCTCTTTCTTGTACTACCCTAGTTATCCTGCCTCTGGTAGCTCTTTCTTGTACTACCCCAGTTACCCTGCCTCTGGTACCTCGTTCTTGTACTACCATGGTTATCCCTGTCTTAGGTTTCTCTTTCTTGTACTACCATGATTATCCCTGTCTCTGGTACCTCTTTCTTGTACTACCATGGCTATCCCTGTCTCTGGTAGCTCTTTCTTGTACTACCATGGTTATCCCTTTCTCTGGTAGCTCTTTTTGGTACTACCACAGTTATCCCTGTCTCTGGTAGCTCTTTCTTGTACTACCATGGTTATCCGTTTCTCTGGTAGTTCTTTTTTGTACTACCACAGTTATCCCTGTCTCTGGTAGCTCTTTCTTGTACTACCCCAGTTACCCTGTCTCTGGTAGCTCTTTCTTGTACTACCCCAGTTACCCTGTCTCTGGTAGCTCTTTCTTGTACTACCCAAGTTACCCTGTCTGTGGTACCTCTTTCTTGTACTACCATGATTATTCCTGTCTCTGGTACCTCTTTCTTGGTCTACCATGGTTATCCCTGTGTCTGGTAGCTCATTCTTGTACTACCACAGTTACCCTGTCTCTGGTAGCTCTTTCTTGTACTACCCTAGTTACTCTGTCTCTGGTAGCTCTTTCTTGTACTACCCCAGTTACCCTGCCTCTGGTACCTCGTTCTTGCACTACCATGGTTATCCCTGTCTTAGGTTTCTCTTTCTTCTACTACCATGATTATCCCTGTCTCTGGTAGCTCTTTCTTGTACTACCACGGTTATCCCTGTCTCTGGTAGCTCTTTCTTGTACTACCATGGTTATCCCTTTCTCTGGTAGCTCTTTTTGGTACTACCACAGTTATCCCTGTCTCTGGTAGCTCTTTCTTGTACTACCATGGTTATCCGTTTCTCTGGTAGCTCTTTTTTGTACTACCACAGTTATCCCTGTCTCTGGTAGCTCTTTCTTGTACTACCCCAGTTACCCTGTCTCTGGTAGCTCTTTCTTGTACTACCCCAATTACCCTGTCTCTGGTAGCTCTTTCTTGTACTACCCCAGTTACCCTGTCTGTGGTACCTCTTTCTTGTACTACCATGATTATTCCTGTCTCTGGTACCTCTTTCTTGTACTACCATGGTTATCCCTGTGTCTGGTAGCTCATTCTTGTACTACCACAGTTACAAGACAAAAAAGGAAGCCGGCACCTTAGCAGCATGAAGATTTATTGAGAAAACAAGACTGATTTCGGCTTATAGCTTTCATCAGTGGTACATAACATGAAGCAGTATAACAACTGCAGTATATACTCAGTATCATTACAGACCAATGACATCATTTCCTGTCTAAGGAATATCTGGTCTGATACTAAATAATGAAAATGAAAAATAATTAATATAAAAAGGCAATACAAGCAACAATAAATACTATTCATATTTACTATTTTTCTTTTTTTCTTTCTTCTTGGGACAAATCAAAGAATTGTTAATAGATTCATAAATAGTATCAAGACCCATGAAGAGCAAGGAAAACCCTACAGTTTGATATTTAATCCAGGTGGGAATAAACCCCCTAATTTGACAATCCATTTCCTTTTCTTCATGTTTAATATACCATGCTACCCTGTTTTAAAAGATCTGTTGCCCGATATTTTGCCTATGACTGTAAAAGTAAATTTAGCCGTGTGATGAACCACTGAATGTCTGTATAGAGCATTGATGGCCCTTGCATTCCTAATGTCTCCTAAATGTTCTGACATTCAACATTTGAATTGTCTAGAAGTTTGCCCCACATAAAAGGCTTGACAAGTGCAGGTGGCCAAATATATAACCCAATCCGTTCCGCAACTGGCATAAAGAATTCATGTTATACAGCTGCCCAATATTTTTACTAGTGAAGGATTTGGTTTTGAAGACATATTTGCAGAAGGTGCAGTGTCCACAAGGATAAGAACCAACCAGTCTCTCCCCTGTTAATGTAGTTGGATAATACATAATGTCCTGATGCATAATTTTCTTGTAGTAAGAGAAATGGGACCCTAAGGGTTTGCCCCGCCTGAAGGAAAATGAGCATTTGTCCCCCAAAAGGTCACCCAATTGTTCATTGGCCTTCAAAATATTCCAGTGTTTGTCAATAACATCAGTAAGAAAGGCTGTGTTTCTGCCAAATGTAGTGACCATTCTCAAGGTATCCTTATTCTCCTTCCTGGGTGTATGTTTGTATTCTAATCAGGTACCCCTGGATTGGTTGGCCCACTGCATGGCCGAGTTCACATTCTGTGTACCATATCCCTTAGCTAGAAATCTGTTGGCTAAATCCTAAATACTACCACAGTTACCCTGTCTCTGGTAGCTCTTTCTTGTACTACCATGGTTATACCTGTCTCTGGTACTTCTTTCTTGTACTACTGCTATTATCTCTGTCTCTGGTAGCTGTTTCTTGTACTACTATGGTTATCCTCATCTCTGGTAGCTCTTTCTTGTACTACCACAGTTATCCCTGTCTCCGGTACCTATTTTGTGTACTACCACAGTTATCCCTGTCTCCGGTACCTATTTCTTGTACTACCACAGTTATCCCTGTCTCCGGTACCTATTTCGTGTACTACCACAGTTATCCCTGTCTTAGGTAGCTCTTTCTTGTACTACTACAGTTATCCATGTCTCTGGTAGCTCTTTCTTGTACTATCACGGTTATCCATGTCGTTGGTAGCTTTTTCTTGAACTACCACAGTTATCCCTGTCTCTGCTGCCTCATTCATGTACTACCATGGTTATCGCTGTCTCTGCTAGCTCTTTCTTTTACTACTATGGTTATCCCTGTCTCTTGTAGCTTTTTCATGTACTACCACAGTTATCCCTGTCTCTGGTACCTATTTCTTGTACTACCACGGCTATCCCTGTCTCTGGTAGCTCCTTCTTGTACTACCACGGTTATCCTTGTCTCTAGTAGCTCTTTCTTGTACTACCACAGTTATCCTTGTCTCTAGTAGCTCTTTCTTGTACTACCACAGTTATACATGTCTCTGGTAGCTCTTTCTTGTACTACCATGGTTATCCCTGTCTCTGCTAGCTCTTTCTTGTACTGCCATGAATATCCCTGTCTGTAGTAATTCTATCTTGTACTACCACAGTTATCCCTGTCTCTGGTAACTCTTTCTTGTACTACCACAGTTATCCCTGTCTCTGGTATCTCTTTCTTGTACTACCACGGTTATCCCTGTCTCTGGTACCTATTTCTTGTACTACCATGGGTATCCCTGTCTCTGGTACCTATTTCTTGTACTACCATGGTTATCCCTGTCTCTGGTAGCTCTTTCTTGTACTACTACGGTTATCCTTGTCTCTAGTAGCTCTTTCTTGTACTACCACAGTTATCCTTGTCTCTAGTAGCTCTTTCTTGTACTACCACAGTTATACATGTCTCTGGTAGCTCTTTCTTGTACTACCATGAATATCCCTGTCTGTAGTAATTCTTTCTTGTACTACCACAGTTATCCCTGTCTCTGGTATCTCTTTCTTGTACTACCACAGTTATCCCTGTCTCTGCTAGCTCTTTCTTGTACTACCACAGTTATCCCTGTCTCTGGTATCTCTTTCTTGTACTACCACAGTTATCCCTTTCTCTGGTAGCTCTTTATTGTACTACCATGGTTATCCCTGTCTCTGGTAGCTCTTTCTTCTAATATCAAAGTTATCCCTGTTTCTGGTAGCTCTTTCTTGTACTACCACAGTTTCCCTGTCTCTGCTACCTCTTTATTGTACTACCATGGTTATCCCTGTCTCTGGTAGCTCTTTCTTGTACTACCACAGTTTCCCTGTCTCTGCTACCTCTTTATTGTACTACCATGGCTATCCCTGTCTCTGGTAGCTCTTTCTTGTACTACCACAGTTTCCCTGTCTCTGGTACCTCTTTATTGTACTACCATGGTTATCCCTGTCTCTGGTACCTATTTCTTGTACTACCACTGTTATCCATGTCGCTGGTAGCTCTTTCTTGTACTACCACAGTTTCCCTGTCTCTGGTAACTCTTTATTGTACTACCATGGTTATCCCTGTCTCTGGTAGCTCTTTCTTCTAATATCAAAGTTATCCCTGTTTCTGGTAGCTCTTTCTTGTACTACCACATTTTCCCTGTCTCTGGTACCTCTTTATTGTACTACCATGGTTATCCCTGTCTCTGGTAGCTCTTTCTTCTACTATCAAAGTTATCCCTGTTTCTAGTAGCTCTTTCTTGTACTACCACAGTTACCCTGTCTCTGGTAGCTCTTTCTTGTGCTACCATGGTTATCCCTGTCTCTGTTAGCTCTTTCCTGTACTACCACAGTTATCCATGTCTGTGGTACCTCTTTCTTGTACTTCCACAGTTACCCTGTCTCTGGTACCTATTTCTTGTACTACCACTGTTATCCATGTCGCTGGTAGCTCTTTCTTGTACTACTACAGTTATCCCTGTCTCTGATAGCTCTTTCTTGTACTACCACAGTTATCCATGTCTCTGGTAGCTGTTTCTTGTACTACCATGGTTAGCCCTGTCTCTGGAATCTCTTTCTTGCACTACCATGGTTATCTCTATTTCTGGCAGCTCTTTCCTGTATTACCATGGTTATTCCTTTCTCTGGTAGCTCTTTTTTGTACTAACACATGTATCCCTGTCTCTGGTAGCTCTTTCTTGTACTACCACAGTTATCCCTGTCTCTGGTAGCTCTTTCTTGTACTACCCCAGTTACCCTGCCTCTGGTACCTCGTTCTTGTACTACCATGGTTATCCCTGTCTCAGGTTTCTCTTTCTTGTACTACCATGATTATCCCTGTCTCTGGTACCTCTTTCTTGTACTACCATGGCTATCCCTGTCTCTGGTAGCTCTTTCTAGTACAAGAAAGAGCTACCATGGCTATCCCTGTCTCTGGCAGCTCTTTCTTGTACTACCACGGTTATCCCTGTCTCTGGTAGCTCTTTCTTGTACTACCATGGTTATCCCTTTCTCTGGTAGCTCTTTTTGGTACTACCACAGTTATCCCTGTCTCTGGTAGCTCTTTCTTGTACTACCATGGTTATCCGTTTCTCTGGTAGCTCTTTTTTGCACTACCACAGTTATCCCTGTCTATGGTAGCTCTTTCTTGTACTACCCCAGTTACCCTGTCTCTGGTAGCTCTTTCTTGTACTACCCTAGTTACCCTGTCTCTGGTAGCTCTTTCTTGTACTACCCCAGTTACCCTGCCTCTGGTACCTCGTTCTTGTACTACCATGGTTATCCCTGTCTCAGGTTTCTCTTTCTTGTACTACCATGATTATCCCTGTCTCTGGTACCTCTTTCTTGTACTACCATGGTTATCCCTGTCTCTGGTAGCTCTTTCTTGTACTACAATGGTTATCCCTGTCTCTGGTAGCTCTTTCTTGTACTACCATGGTTATCCCTGTCTCTGGTAGCTCTTACCTGTACTACCACAGTTATCCCTGTCTCCGGTAGCTCTTTCTTGTACTACCATGGTTATCCATTTCTCTGGTAGCTCTTTTTTGTACTACCACAGTTATCCCTGTCTCTGGTAGCTCTTTCTTGTACTCACCCCAGTTACCCTGTCTCTGGTAGCTCTTTCTTGTACCCCAGTTACCCTGTCTCTGGTAGCTCTTTCTTGTACTACCATGGTTATACCTGTCTCTGGTACTTCTTTCTTGTACTACTGCTATTATCTCTGTCTCTGGTAGCTGTTTCTTGTACTACTGTGGTTATCCTCATCTCTGGTAGCTCTTTCTTGTACTACCACAGTTATCCCTGTCTCCGGTACCTATTTCGTGTACTACCACAGTTATCCCTGTCTCCGGTACCTATTTCTTGTACTACCACAGTTATCCCTGTCTCCGGTACCTATTTTGTGTACTACCACCACAGTTATCCCTGTCTCAGGTAGCTCTTTCTTGTACTACTACAGTTATCCATGTCTCTGGTAGCTCTTTCTTGTACTATCACGGTTATCCATGTCTTTGGTAGCTTTTTCTTGAACTACCACAGTTATCCCTGTCTCTGCTACCTCATTCATGTACTACCATGGTTATCGCTGTCTCTGCTAGCTCTTTCTTTTACTACTATGGTTATCCCTGTCTCTTGTAGCTTTTTCATGTACTACCACAGTTATCCCTGTCTCTGGTACCTATTTCTTGTACTACCACGGTTATCCCTGTCTCTGGTAGCTCCTTCTTGTACTACCACGGTTATCCTTGTCTCTAGTAGCTCTTTCTTGTACTACCACAGTTATCCTTGTCTCTAGTAGCTCTTTCTTGTACTACCACAGTTATACATGTCTCTGGTAGCTCTTTCTTATACTACCATGGTTATCCCTGTCTCTGCTAGCTCTTTCTTGTACTGCCATGAATATCCCTGTCTGTAGTAACTCTTTCTTGTACTACCACAGTTATCCCTGTCTCTGGTATCTCTTTCTTGTACTACCACAGTTATCCCTGTCTCTGGTATCTCTTTCTTGTACTACCACGGTTATCCCTGTCTCTGGTACCTATTTCTTGTACTACCACGGGTATCCCTGTCTCTGGTACCTATTTCTTGTACTACCATGGTTATCCCTGTCTCTGGTAGCTCTTTCTTGTACTACTACGGTTATCCTTGTCTCTAGTAGCTCTTTCTTGTACTACCACAGTAATCCTTGTCTCTAGTAGCTCTTTCTTGTACTACCACAGTTATACATGTCTCTGGTAGCTCTTACTTGTACTACCATGAATATCCCTGTCTGTAGTAATTCTTTCTTGTACTACCACAGTTATCCCTGTCTCTGCTAGCTCTTTCTTGTACTACCACAGTTATCCCTGTCTTTGGTATCTCTTTCTTGTACTACCACAGTTATCCCTGTCTCTGGTATCTCTTTCTTGTACTACCACAGTTATCCCTTTCTCTGGTAGCTCTTTATTGTACTACCATGGTTATCCCTGTCTCTGGTAGCTCTTTCTTCTAATATCAAAGTTATCCCTGTTTCTGGTAGCTCTTTCTTGTACTACCACAGTTTCCCTGTCTCTGCTACCTCTTTATTGTACTATCATGGTTATCCCTGTCTCTGGTAGCTCTTTCTTCTAATATCAAAGTTATCCCTGTCTCTGCTACCTCTTTATTGTACTACCATGGCTATCCCTGTCTCTGGTAGCTCTTTCTTGTACTACCACAGTTTCCCTGTCTCTGGTACCTCTTTATTGTACTACCATGGTTATCCCTGTCTCTGGTACCTATTTCTTGTACTACCACTGTTATCCATGTCGCTGGTAGCTCTTTCTTGTACTACCACAGTTTCCCTGTCTCTGGTAACTCTTTATTGTACTACCATGGTTATCCCTGTCTCTGGTAGCTCTTTCTTCTAATATCAAAGTTATCCCTGTTTCTGGTAGCTCTTTCTTGTACTACCACATTTTCCCTGTCTCTGGTACCTCTTTATTGTACTACCATGATTATCCCTGTCTCTGGTAGCTCTTTCTTCTACTATCAAAGTTATCCCTGTTTCTAGTAGCTCTTTCTTGTACTACCACAGTTACCCTGTCTCTGGTAGCTCTTTCTTGTGCTACCATGGTTATCCCTGTCTCTGTTAGCTCTTTCCTGTACTACCACAGTTATCCATGTCTGTGGTACCTCTTTCTTGTACTTCCACAGTTACCCTGTCTCTGGTACCTATTTCTTGTACTACCACTGTTATCCATGTCGCTGGTAGCTCTTTCTTGTACTACTACAGTTATCCCTGTCTCTGATAGCTCTTTCTTGTACTACCACAGTTATCCATGTCTCTGGTAGCTGTTTCTTGTACTACCATGGTTAGCCCTGTCTCTGGAATCTCTTTCTTGCACTACCATGGTTATCTCTGTTTCTGGCAGCTCTTTCCTGTACTACCATGGTTATTCCTTTCTCTGGTAGCTCTTTTTTGTACTAACACATGTATCCCTGTCTCTGGTAGCTCTTTCTTGTACTACCACAGTTATCCCTGTCTCTGGTAGCTCTTTCTTGTACTACCCCAGTTACCCTGCCTCTGGTACCTCGTTCTTGTACTACCATGGTTATCCCTGTCTCAGGTTTCTCTTTCTTGTACTACCATGATTATCCCTGTCTCTGGTACCTCTTTCTTGTACTACCATGGCTATCCCTGTCTCTGGTAGCTCTTTCTAGTACAAGAAAGAGCTACCATGGCTATCCCTGTCTCTGGCAGCTCTTTCTTGTACTACCACGGTTATCCCTGTCTCTGGTAGCTCTTTCTTGTACTACCATGGTTATCCCTTTCTCTGGTAGCTCTTTTTGGTACTACCACAGTTATCCCTGTCTCTGGTAGCTCTTTCTTGTACTACCATGGTTATCCGTTTCTCTGGTAGCTCTTTTTTGCACTACCACAGTTATCCCTGTCTATGGTAGCTCTTTCTTGTACTACCCCAGTTACCCTGTCTCTGGTAGCTCTTTCTTGTACTACCCTAGTTACCCTGTCTCTGGTAGCTCTTTCTTGTACTACCCCAGTTACCCTGCCTCTGGTACCTCGTTCTTGTACTACCATGGTTATCCCTGTCTCAGGTTTCTCTTTCTTGTACTACCATGATTATCCCTGTCTCTGGTACCTCTTTCTTGTACTACCATGGTTATCCCTGTCTCTGGTAGCTCTTTCTTGTACTACAATGGTTATCCCTGTCTCTGGTAGCTCTTTCTTGTACTACCATGGTTATCCCTGTCTCTGGTAGCTCTTACCTGTACTACCACAGTTATCCCTGTCTCCGGTAGCTCTTTCTTGTACTACCACAGTTATCCCTGTCTCTGGTAGCTCTTTCTTGTACTACCCCAGTTACCCTGTCTCTGGTAGCTCTTTCTTGTACTACCCCAGTTACCCTGTCTCTGGTAGCTCTTTCTTGTACTACCATGGTTATACCTGTCTCTGGTACTTCTTTCTTGTACTACTGCTATTATCTCTGTCTCTGGTAGCTGTTTCTTGTACTACTGTGGTTATCCTCATCTCTGGTAGCTCTTTCTTGTACTACCACAGTTATCCCTGTCTCCGGTACCTATTTCGTGTACTACCACAGTTATCCCTGTCTCCGGTACCTATTTCTTGTACTACCACAGTTATCCCTGTCTCCGGTACCTATTTTGTGTACTACCACAGTTATCCCTGTCTCAGGTAGCTCTTTCTTGTACTACTACAGTTATCCATGTCTCTGGTAGCTCTTTCTTGTACTATCACGGTTATCCATGTCTTTGGTAGCTTTTTCTTGAACTACCACAGTTATCCCTGTCTCTGCTACCTCATTCATGTACTACCATGGTTATCGCTGTCTCTGCTAGCTCTTTCTTTTACTACTATGGTTATCCCTGTCTCTTGTAGCTTTTTCATGTACTACCACAGTTATCCCTGTCTCTGGTACCTATTTCTTGTACTACCACGGTTATCCCTGTCTCTGGTAGCTCCTTCTTGTACTACCACGGTTATCCTTGTCTCTAGTAGCTCTTTCTTGTACTACCACAGTTATCCTTGTCTCTAGTAGCTCTTTCTTGTACTACCACAGTTATACATGTCTCTGGTAGCTCTTTCTTATACTACCATGGTTATCCCTGTCTCTGCTAGCTCTTTCTTGTACTGCCATGAATATCCCTGTCTGTAGTAACTCTTTCTTGTACTACCACAGTTATCCCTGTCTCTGGTATCTCTTTCTTGTACTACCACAGTTATCCCTGTCTCTGGTATCTCTTTCTTGTACTACCACGGTTATCCCTGTCTCTGGTACCTATTTCTTGTACTACCACGGGTATCCCTGTCTCTGGTACCTATTTCTTGTACTACCATGGTTATCCCTGTCTCTGGTAGCTCTTTCTTGTACTACTACGGTTATCCTTGTCTCTAGTAGCTCTTTCTTGTACTACCACAGTAATCCTTGTCTCTAGTAGCTCTTTCTTGTACTACCACAGTTATACATGTCTCTGGTAGCTCTTACTTGTACTACCATGAATATCCCTGTCTGTAGTAATTCTTTCTTGTACTACCACAGTTATCCCTGTCTCTGCTAGCTCTTTCTTGTACTACCACAGTTATCCCTGTCTTTGGTATCTCTTTCTTGTACTACCACAGTTATCCCTGTCTCTGGTATCTCTTTCTTGTACTACCACAGTTATCCCTTTCTCTGGTAGCTCTTTATTGTACTACCATGGTTATCCCTGTCTCTGGTAGCTCTTTCTTCTAATATCAAAGTTATCCCTGTTTCTGGTAGCTCTTTCTTGTACTACCACAGTTTCCTGTCTCTGCTACCTCTTTATTGTACTATCATGGTTATCCCTGTCTCTGGTAGCTCTTTCTTCTAATATCAAAGTTATCCCTGTCTCTGCTACCTTTATTGTACTACCATGGCTATCCCTGTCTCTGGTAGCTCTTTCTTGTACTACCACAGTTTCCCTGTCTCTGGTACCTCTTTATTGTACTACCATGGTTATCCCTGTCTCTGGTACCTATTTCTTGTACTACCACTGTTATCCATGTCGCTGGTAGCTCTTTCTTGTACTACCACAGTTTCCCTGTCTCTGGTAACTCTTTATTGTACTACCATGGTTATCCCTGTCTCTGGTAGCTCTTTCTTCTAATATCAAAGTTATCCCTGTTTCTGGTAGCTCTTTCTTGTACTACCACATTTTCCCTGTCTCTGGTACCTCTTTATTGTACTACCATGATTATCCCTGTCTCTGGTAGCTCTTTCTTCTACTATCAAAGTTATCCCTGTTTCTAGTAGCTCTTTCTTGTACTACCACAGTTACCCTGTCTCTGGTAGCTCTTTCTTGTGCTACCATGGTTATCCCTGTCTCTGTTAGCTCTTTCCTGTACTACCACAGTTATCCATGTCTGTGGTACCTCTTTCTTGTACTTCCACAGTTACCCTGTCTCTGGTACCTATTTCTTGTACTACCACTGTTATCCATGTCGCTGGTAGCTCTTTCTTGTACTACTACAGTTATCCCTGTCTCTGATAGCTCTTTCTTGTACTACCACAGTTATCCATGTCTCTGGTAGCTGTTTCTTGTACTACCATGGTTAGCCCTGTCTCTGGAATCTCTTTCTTGCACTACCATGGTTATCTCTGTTTCTGGCAGCTCTTTCCTGTACTACCATGGTTATTCCTTTCTCTGGTAGCTCTTTTTTGTACTAACACATGTATCCCTGTCTCTGGTAGCTCTTTCTTGTACTACCACAGTTATCCCTGTCTCTGGTAGCTCTTTCTTGTACTACCCCAGTTACCCTGCCTCTGGTACCTCGTTCTTGTACTACCATGGTTATCCCTGTCTCAGGTTTCTCTTTCTTGTACTACCATGATTATCCCTGTCTCTGGTACCTCTTTCTTGTACTACCATGGCTATCCCTGTCTCTGGTAGCTCTTTCTAGTACAAGAAAGAGCTACCATGGCTATCCCTGTCTCTGGCAGCTCTTTCTTGTACTACCACAGTTATCCCTGTCTCTGGTAGCTCTTTCTTGTACTACCATGGTTATCCCTTTCTCTGGTAGCTCTTTTTGGTACTACCACAGTTATCCCTGTCTCTGGTAGCTCTTTCTTGTACTACCATGGTTATCCGTTTCTCTGGTAGCTCTTTTTTGCACTACCACAGTTATCCCTGTCTATGGTAGCTCTTTCTTGTACTACCCCAGTTACCCTGTCTCTGGTAGCTCTTTCTTGTACTACCCTAGTTACCCTGTCTCTGGTAGCTCTTTCTTGTACTACCCCAGTTACCCTGCCTCTGGTACCTCGTTCTTGTACTACCATGGTTATCCCTGTCTCAGGTTTCTCTTTCTTGTACTACCATGATTATCCCTGTCTCTGGTACCTCTTTCTTGTACTACCATGGTTATCCCTGTCTCTGGTAGCTTTTTCTTGTACTACAATGGTTATCCCTGTCTCTGGTAGCTCTTTCTTGTACTACCATGGTTATCCCTGTCTCTGGTAGCTCTTACCTGTACTACCATGGTTATCCCTTTCTCTGGTAGCTCTTTTTGGTACTACCACAGTTATCCCTGTCTCCGGTAGCTCTTTCTTGTACTACCATGGTTATCCATTTCTCTGGTAGCTCTTTTTTGTACTACCACAGTTATCCCTGTCTCTGGTAGCTCTTTCTTGTACTACCCCAGTTACCCTGTCTCTGGTAGCTCTTTCTTGTACTACCCCAGTTACCCTGTCTCTGGTAGCTCTTTCTTGTACTACCATGGTTATACCTGTCTCTGGTACTTCTTTCTTGTACTACTGCTATTATCTCTGTCTCTGGTAGCTGTTTCTTGTACTACTGTGGTTATCCTCATCTCTGGTAGCTCTTTCTTGTACTACCACAGTTATCCCTGTCTCCGGTACCTATTTCGTGTACTACCACAGTTATCCCTGTCTCCGGTACCTATTTCTTGTACTACCACAGTTATCCCTGTCTCCGGTACCTATTTTGTGTACTACCACAGTTATCCCTGTCTCAGGTAGCTCTTTCTTGTACTACTACAGTTATCCATGTCTCTGGTAGCTCTTTCTTGTACTATCACGGTTATCCATGTCTTTGGTAGCTTTTCTTGAACTACCACAGTTATCCCTGTCTCTGCTACCTCATTCATGTACTACCATGGTTATCGCTGTCTCTGCTAGCTCTTTCTTTTACTACTATGGTTATCCCTGTCTCTTGTAGCTTTTTCATGTACTACCACAGTTATCCCTGTCTCTGGTACCTATTTCTTGTACTACCACGTTATCCCTGTCTCTGGTAGCTCCTTCTTGTACTACCACGGTTATCCTTGTCTCTAGTAGCTCTTTCTTGTACTACCACAGTTATCCTTGTCTCTAGTAGCTCTTTCTTGTACTACCACAGTTATACATGTCTCTGGTAGCTCTTTCTTATACTACCATGGTTATCCCTGTCTCTGCTAGCTCTTTCTTGTACTGCCATGAATATCCCTGTCTGTAGTAACTCTTTCTTGTACTACCACAGTTATCCCTGTCTCTGGTATCTCTTTCTTGTACTACCACAGTTATCCCTGTCTCTGGTATCTCTTTCTTGTACTACCACGGTTATCCCTGTCTCTGGTACCTATTTCTTGTACTACCACGGTATCCCTGTCTCTGGTACCTATTTCTTGTACTACCATGGTTATCCCTGTCTCTGGTAGCTCTTTCTTGTACTACTACGGTTATCCTTGTCTCTAGTAGCTCTTTCTTGTACTACCACAGTAATCCTTGTCTCTAGTAGCTCTTTCTTGTACTACCACAGTTATACATGTCTCTGGTAGCTCTTACTTGTACTACCATGAATATCCCTGTCTGTAGTAATTCTTTCTTGTACTACCACAGTTATCCCTGTCTCTGCTAGCTCTTTCTTGTACTACCACAGTTATCCCTGTCTTTGGTATCTCTTTCTTGTACTACCACAGTTATCCCTGTCTCTGGTATCTCTTTCTTGTACTACCACAGTTATCCCTTTCTCTGGTAGCTCTTTATTGTACTACCATGGTTATCCCTGTCTCTGGTAGCTCTTTCTTCTAATATCAAAGTTATCCCTGTTTCTGGTAGCTCTTTCTTGTACTACCACAGTTTCCCTGTCTCTGCTACCTCTTTATTGTACTATCATGGTTATCCCTGTCTCTGGTAGCTCTTTCTTCTAATATCAAAGTTATCCCTGTCTCTGCTACCTCTTTATTGTACTACCATGGCTATCCCTGTCTCTGGTAGCTCTTTCTTGTACTACCACAGTTTCCCTGTCTCTGGTACCTCTTTATTGTACTACCATGGTTATCCCTGTCTCTGGTACCTATTTCTTGTACTACCACTGTTATCCATGTCGCTGGTAGCTCTTTCTTGTACTACCACAGTTTCCCTGTCTCTGGTAACTCTTTATTGTACTACCATGGTTATCCCTGTCTCTGGTAGCTCTTTCTTCTAATATCAAAGTTATCCCTGTTTCTGGTAGCTCTTTCTTGTACTACCACATTTTCCCTGTCTCTGGTACCTCTTTATTGTACTACCATGATTATCCCTGTCTCTGGTAGCTCTTTCTTCTACTATCAAAGTTATCCCTGTTTCTAGTAGCTCTTTCTTGTACTACCACAGTTACCCTGTCTCTGGTAGCTCTTTCTTGTGCTACCATGGTTATCCCTGTCTCTGTTAGCTCTTTCCTGTACTACCACAGTTATCCATGTCTGTGGTACCTCTTTCTTGTACTTCCACAGTTACCCTGTCTCTGGTACCTATTTCTTGTACTACCACTGTTATCCATGTCGCTGGTAGCTCTTTCTTGTACTACTACAGTTATCCGTTTCTCTGATAGCTCTTTCTTGTACTACCACAGTTATCCATGTCTCTGGTAGCTGTTTCTTGTACTACCATGGTTAGCCCTGTCTCTGGAATCTCTTTCTTGCACTACCATGGTTATCTCTGTTTCTGGTAGCTCTTTCCTGTACTACCATGGTTATTCCTTTCTCTGGTAGCTCTTTTTTGTACTAACACATGTATCCCTGTCTCTGGTAGCTCTTTCTTGTACTACCACAGTTATCCCTGTCTCTGGTAGCTCTTTCTTGTACTACCCCAGTTACCCTGCCTCTGGTACCTCGTTCTTGTACTACCATGGTTATCCCTGTCTCAGGTTTCTCTTTCTTGTACTACCATGATTATCCCTGTCTCTGGTACCTCTTTCTTGTACTACCATGGCTATCCCTGTCTCTGGTAGCTCTTTCTAGTACAAGAAAGAGCTACCATGGCTATCCCTGTCTCTGGTAGCTCTTTCTTGTACTACCACGGTTATCCCTGTCTCTGGTAGCTCTTTCTTGTACTACAATGGTTATCCCTTTCTCTGGTAGCTCTTTTTGGTACTACCACAGTTATCCCTGTCTCTGGTAGCTCTTTCTTGTACTACCATGGTTATCCATTTCTCTGGTAGCTCTTTTTTGTACTACCCCAGTTACCCTGTCTCTGGTAGCTCTTTCTTGTACTACCCCAGTTACCCTGTCTCTGGTAGCTCTTTCTTGTACTACCCTAGTTACCCTGTCTCTGGTAGCTCTTTCTTGTACTACCCCAGTTACCCTGCCTCTGGTACCTCGTTCTTGTACTACCATGGTTATCCCTGTCTCTGGTACCTCTTTCTTGTACTACCATGGCTATCCCTGTCTCTGGTAGCTCTTTCTTGTACTACCACGGTTATCCCTGTCTCTGGTAGCTCTTTCTTGTACTACCATGGTTATCCCTTTCTCTGGTAGCTCTTTTTGGTACTACCACAGTTATCCCTGTCTCTGGTAGCTCTTTCTTGTACTACCATGGTTATCCCTTTCTCTGGTAGCTCTTTTTTGTACTACCACAGTTATCCCTGTCTCTGGTAGCTCTTTCTTGTACTTCCCCAGTTACCCTGTCTCTGGTAGCTCTTTCTTGTACTACCCCAGTTACCCTGTCTCTGGTAGCACTTTCTTGTACTACCCCAGTTACCCAGTCTGTGGTACCTCTTTCTTGTACTACCATGGTTATCCCTTTCTCTGGTAGCTCTTTTTGGTACTACCACAGTTATCCCTGTCTCTGGTAGCTCTTTCTTGTACTACCATGGTTATCCGTTTCTCTGGTAGCTCTTTTTTGTACTACCACAGTTATCCCTGTCTCTGGTAGCTCTTTCTTGTACTACCCCAGTTACCCTGTCTCTGGTAGCTCTTTCTTGTACTACCCCAGTTACCCTGTCTCTGGTAGCTCTTTCTTGTACTACCCCAGTTACCCTGTCTGTGGTACCTCTTTCTTGTACTACCATGATTATTCCTGTCTCTGGTACCTCTTTCTTGTACTACCATGGTTATCCCTGTGTCTGGTAGCTCATTCTTGTACTACCACAGTTACAAGACAAAAAAGGAAGCCGGCACCTTAGGAGCATGAAGATTTATTGAGAAAACAAGACTGATTTCGGCTTATAGCTTTCATCAGTGGTACATAACATGAAGCAGTATAACAACTGCAGTATATACTCAGTATCATTACAGACCAATGACATCATTTCCTGTCTAAGGAATATCTGGTCTGATACTAAATAATGAAAATGAAAAATAATTAATATAAAAAGGCAATACAAGCAACAATAAATACTATTCATATTTACTATTTTTCTTTTTTTCTTTCTTCTTGGGACAAATCAAAGAATTGTTAATAGATTCATAAATAGTATCAAGACCCATGAAGAGCAAGGAAAACCCTACAGTTTGATATTTAATCCAGGTGGGAATAAACCCCCTAATTTGACAACCCATTTCCTTTTCTTCATGTTTAATATACCATGCTACCCTGTTTTAAAAGATCTGTTGCCCGATATTTTGTCTATGACTGTAAAAGTAAATTTAGCCGTGTGATGAACCACTGAATGTCTGTATAGAGCATTGGTGGCCCTTGCATTCCTAATGTCTCCTAAATGTTCTGACATTCAACATTTGAATTGTCTAGAAGTTTGCCCCACATAAAAGGCTTGACAAGTGCAGGTGGCCAAATATATAACCCAATCCGTTCCGCAACTGGCATAAAGAATTCATGTTATACAGCTGCCCAATATTTTTACTAGTGAAGGATTTGGTTTTGAAGACATATTTGCAGAAGGTGCAGTGTCCACAAGGATAAGAACCAACCAGTCTCTCCCCTGTTAATGTAGTTGGATAATACACAATGTCCTGATGCATAATTTTCTTGTAGTAAGAGAAATGGGACCCTAAGGGTTTGCCCCGCCTGAAGGAAAATGAGCATTTGTCCCCCAAAAGGTCACCCAATTGTTCATTGGCCTTCAAAATATTCCAGTGTTTGTCAATAACATCAGTAAGAAAGGCTTGTTTCTGCCAAATGTAGTGACCATTCTCAAGGTATCCTTATTCTCCTTCCTGGGTGTATGTTTGTATTCTAATCAGGTACCCCTGGATTGGTTGTTGGCCCACTGCATGGCCGAGTTCACATTCTGTGTACCATATCCCTTAGCTAGAAATCTGTTGGCTAAATCCTAAATACTACCACAGTTACCCTGTCTCTGGTAGCTCTTTCTTGTACTACCATGGTTATACCTGTCTCTGGTACTTCTTTCTTGTACTACTGCTATTATCTCTGTCTCTGGTAGCTGTTTGTTGTACTACTATGGTTATCCTCATCTCTGGTAGCTCTTTCTTGTACTACCACAGTTATCCCTGTCTCCGGTACCTATTTCGTGTACTACCACAGTTATCCCTGTCTCCGGTACCTATTTCTTGTACTACCACAGTTATCCCTGTCTCCGGTACCTATTTCGTGTACTACCACAGTTATCCCTGTCTCGGGTAGCTCTTTCTTGTACTACCACAGTTATCCCTGTCTCCGGTACCTATTTCTTGTACTACCACTGTTATCCCTGTCTCCGGTACCTATTTCTTGTACTACCGCTGTTATCCCTGTCTCCGGTACCTATTTCTTGTACTACCGCTGTTATCCCTGTCTCCAGTACCTATTTCTTGTACTACCGCTGTTATCCCTGTCTTCGGTACCTATTTCTTGTACTACCGCTGTTATCCCTGTCTCCGGTACCTATTTCTTGTACTACCACTGTTATCCCTGTCTCCGGTACCTATTTCTTGTACTACCGCTGTTATCCCTGTCTCCGGTACCTATTTCTTGTACTACCGCTGTTATCCCTGTCTCCGGTACCTATTTCTTGTACTACCGCTGTTATCCCTGCTGTCATTTTCTCTTGCTGGAGCAGGACACAATATTCCAAATTTGACAGTATCAGTTTCTCACTCACTGGGAATGTTACTGCCGCAGTTCATGGGTCCAGTCCTGTAACTGTATATCCTACTATCTCTCCATGGACAGTATTCTTCTGCATGATTTATCCTAGTGGTGCTTGTAACTCATCTGATGCTTTCTATTCCATCTCCTGTCTGGGGGAACCAGCCTACCTTGCATATTTTCACTGGATTCCCCCTTCAAAGTGTATTAACTTAAATTTTTGCATTAAACCTCCAGATGCCACTTATTTTCACATAATATAGGCATCCGAAGGTCATAATAGAGACAATTTCCCCCATCTGTAAATACCACTGAAGTCTATGGGCAGTTCTGAAAGAGTTTGATTTTGTGCACAGTTCTTGGTGTTACATCTGGCACAAATATGATAAACTGTTTGAGCCATACCATTAAATACTACTCTCTGTTTTCAGTCAATTTACACATTTTGTACCCGTCTCACAGTTACAGCCCCCTTTTCTCTAAATTCATTAACAGCTTCCTGCATGGCATGCTGTATAAAGCCTTGTTGAAATGCAGAGATCCCACAATTTTCTGATGTCTTGGATACCCAGTCATACACCTTGAAGATGCTGGACTCTCCACACCTCTGTTATTGGAAGCCATGCTGCTACTCATCCATAATGGCATTCAGGAGCTTTCTCTCATTAGAAGTAAGGCTAATGCATTATATTTACTCACCCTTAATAAATCTTTGTGCAAGGACTGTCATTGTCCTGACGTCCAGTAGTACTACCTTGGATACCTGGAACACTTTATGTCCAAGTGCTGCTGCCTAAATTCCAAGTGTCCACAGAAGAAGCTTGGGCAGTTCCCATATCTTATCTCCTTGAACTCCTACAAGTCCCGTCTCCTTTTTTCCCCGGGTCAGTTCTCCGTCTGTCCAGTTGTCTCTCTCTCTCACCGTCTCACCTTCAGAGGCTGGCAGCCTGCATTTCAGTTCCTCTATAAAAGTGAAAGGATGCCTTCACTGCTCTCACCTAATTTACGCTCCTCTTGTCCTGTCCATCTCTTTTTATTTGATGCCATTGATTTCTTCCACTACTCTGCGTTCTTCAATATGTATGAAAAATGTATTCTGCTTACAGTCAAGCACTGCACTCATACAGTACTCTAGCTTTGCTGGCATCTTCATCAGTATTTTTTATTTTCACTTAGGTTTATTCATCAGTATTTTTTTATTTTCACTTAAGGTTTTCATCTTTGTATATACCTAAACACTATTAGCTTGCAGTTGTCCTAGTCTTTACTTTATCTATGGTGGTCATCTTCTTTATCTATATTTGTTCCTCCTCCTCCTTTACTTACAAGATATCCCGCCCCTCTTTAATTCTTTTGTTAATGTACCCACAGCTCTTTTCCTGTTGCATACATGTTGCATTTCACTGATTTTCCATGCAGTTAGAAAAATACTCCTCTGCAATCCTTAACCTTTTTTATCATTGCCCTTCCTATTTCACCTGTAAGGATCATGAACCACACAGTGACATGTTCACTCGTGACAAGTGACTACTTCTCCTGTTCCTCTTTGACCACTTATGATATGGTGAAGACCATGTTATGGATATTTCTTATGTTGAATTTCTCATACTGAGGCCAAGCTGCTCCAGTGATTTAACAATTTTTGATTCCCCTACTCCAGCCAAAGGTACACATCTCTTTATTTACCCCTGGGAAATAAAGTTCTCACATGACTATTAATATTTTTTTCTTTTTTACTTATATATATCAGCCATGCTACCAAGCCTGCCGATACCCTAAGTATCCATGTTCTTTGTTCTGTATACTATACTGAACCACCAGACTTCCAGCGTCTTTCTATGCAGGTAAGAACCTGGGTTTTGAGTGCAGTCCTTCCTTCCTTCTCCTCGAATGATACCAAAGTACAGGGAAAAAATGATTGGCTTCAACAGCTGGCTGCATAGTTGGTGTCGTTTCACCTATTTCTCCTTAATTTGTGGACTTATTGTTCCATCATGATTTGATGTTACCCAGGTTGGATTTTATACATTAAATCCTTCACTTCACAGGTAATCCATAATTTTAATTTCTATTTCTTTACCGTCTTCATTACCAATCCTCTTTTCTAGCCCCCCCTTTTTCTTTATATCATGAAAATTTCCATATCCGGGTGCCCTTGCCTGTATTTATCATCAAATATCTTTGGCGCTGCTTTATTTTTATTAATTGGTTTTGCTTTCTCCTTTGCATAAATATTGCACCATTTTAAATATTTTGTTCTTTCCCATGTCCATATTTCTTCTTCAGATGTTTCCCGCTCCACCTGTTTCTCCTTACTTTGAGGTCTCATTGTTGTTCCATTGGGCTGTGACATAACTTGTGCTAAGCTTTCTACACTAAATGCTTCAATTCACAAGTATTCCATAACTTCAGCTTCTATTTTTTAACTTTTACTTTACTAATTTGTGTTCTACATTCCCCCTTTATGATCTTATTTTTGGTATTATGAATTTTTTCATGTTTGGATGCATTTGTCTGTGTTTTTCTTCAATTATCTTAGGAGCTGCTTTTTGTACTGATTAGTTTGTCGTTCTCCTTGGCATAAATATTTCACCATATAAATGTTTTTTCTTTTCCATGTCCATGTTTCTTTTTTATACCTTTAAAAAATCTCTAGATTTTGTTCTTTATATTTTCACACATCTACAGGTGTTTCTTTTTCAAAACACTGCACGAACCAAAAGGAAAGATAAAACTGAAGACCACAGATGAAGAATCCACTTAAAACACCAGTTTATTGTACCTCTAGTGCTTGGGCAACCGCCTTGAAAGTGGTTTTAAGTGGATTCTTCGTCTATGGTCTTCAATTTCTTTTTCAAAACAGCCTGAAGTTTCTTTGTCTATATAATGTTCTTCATGAATCTGTTGTATTGATGAAGATACATTTGCAGCTGAAACTTCTGACAGTTTTTCTTACGCAAGTATTTTCTTTCTTCTAATTTCTCTCTTAATCATTTTGAATATCTTCTACCTGGAAATTCGGGGCTTTTTGCATAATAGTAACAATAAATCATTTCTTCCTTGTCCTCAAATCTCTTTCATCTTTATGGTTCTTTTTTAGCCTGTCACTTTTTTTGTTTTTTGTGGGCTACTACTTTGTTTTACAGCAGGGGAGAGTGCCGTTGAACCTGACCTAAACCCATTGAAGGAATGTTTCTGTGTCTCAAGCATTCTACACTGTCATTTTTCCTGTTATGGCACCAGTACACATACCAGCATTTTTTTACTGGGACTTGTGCATCCAGCTGTCTTATTTTGCTTTTAACCTACCTCTGTCCATTACATATGCTATATAAAATACAGTCTATATATTAATGTCATCTTGGTGAGATTTTGTGAAAACATGGTCTACCATGTGAAGGTACTCACCATGATGGGAGGATGAATTCGGTTCCAGCAATACTACTCTCTTTTTCTTGCTGATTTTATCATCTCTCCATTTGGAGCCCCTAGTATTGCAAATAATAAACTAAAGATAGGGCTTACAGTACAGGATGTTTTTTGTGACTGGATTAGAACATATGCAATGTATGTCAAGCTCCTCTTAAGCTGTGCTCTAACTGAATATGCCACACAAGACATCATGTAACACTTGTCAGACAACACATATCTAAAGGGATAACCTGCATATTGTATTTGAATGCATATAGCTTCCATTAAAGGGATTACAAAAGTTGACCTGTCTCTCCCCAATTGTAAAAGTTTACAGTGCATGAAGTTTTAATCAAAGGTTCATAGGAGGTTACTAGGCTAACTGCCATAGAGCCCTTACAAACCTAGCCATATTCGTCCCAAATTGCCCCAGTTGTCATTGGTTAGGTGAGTGAAGTTCTCAGATGTAAGGGTCTGTGGTAGTTAATACTGACTTCTTCTGTCCAGGAGGGACATGGGTACCACCCCAATTGCTTTTCTACATCTGATGTCTCATTTAGCACACATTTGAAGGGATGACATCAGCATACATTCTGGGACTCAAAAACCTTTAGCTCTGTTTGTGTTCACACAAGTATAGATACTTATATTTCTCCCTTCTGTTGGTTATAACAGTCCTGTATGTCACTGTTGTCTTCTATAAATATATTACCAGATTCAAATCCCTGCCTATCTAGGTTCACAATCTATAGAACTGCAAATTAACTGCCGAGACTATGAAAAATATCATAATTAGAGCTATCAGAAAGCAAACACCTGGGGCGGCCGCGGTGGTGCAGCAGTTAGCATTGCCACCTCACAGCAAGAGGTTCTCCAGTTTGATCCTCAGCTGGGGTGCCTTCTGTGTGGAGTCTGCATGTCCTCCCTGTGGTCGTGTAGGTTTCCTATGGGTATTCCGGTTTCCTCCCACATCCCAAAGACATGCTGTAGGTGGATTGGACAGTCTAAATTGGCCCTAGGCATGAGTGCGTGCATGTGTGTGCCTTCTGTGGAAGGTTGGGCGCCGGGCTGGCAACTCGACACCATAAAACTCCACTGCCAATCATGAGCAGACAGGTGATCTGCTGTGGCGACCCCTAACCGGGAAAAGCCACAAGAAGAAGAAGAAAGCAAACACCTGGATGAATGACCAGTGGTATGTTTGAAGCTATATGACTCATGTAAAATATGCTTGAGTTATAAAAATGCTGTACCCATATAACTGTTAATTCTGAGTTGATGTATCCACATCATATCTGTTTAAGAAGCCATTGATGCACAGTTTTGATCATTTGCTATAAACCACAGTAAGTGTAAACATCTGGATTTGAATGACTGCCTATTTAAGTTCACACTCTAAAAAGTTATGCATTAACTGCTTCTGCCACACAAGACTTTAAAATACAGGTGTCAGAAAGCACATATGTCAAGATCTGACTTGAGTTGTTTCAGAAGGCTCACATATCTTCTAAATGTAATTTGGGGGATCGAAATTCTTTAGCCATGTCAGTGTTTACAGAAATGTGAGTCAACCATAATGCCATCTGTTCGGTAATGTAGTCCAGTCTGTCATAGTAGTTGTACACACATACAGTAGTTATATATTACCAGATTTGAATCCCTGGCTATCTATGTACACATTCTATAACACTGTGTATTAACCACTCACCCCACATAAGTCCTACTATAAGTGTGAGATGGAGTATATTTGAAGGGATGAACTTATCATTGTGTTGGAAAGGGAATATTTAGGGTAAAAGGGATTGAAATTGTTGTGGAATTCCTCTCCCTCTGTAAATCTTTCCACTGAAAGGAAGAATACACAACAGATCTGTCAGATAAGTCAACTGTACCTAGTACTACAGTGAAACACACACACACACACACACACACACACACACACACGCACACGCACATGCACACGCACACACACACGCACACATGCACACACACACACACACACACACACACACACACACATACACACACTCTTAATAGTCAGTTATTGTTGGATTTGAGTACCTACCTATCTTAGTCCACAATCTAAACAACAATGCATCAACTGCTAATGCCACAAGAGAATTTGTTTCTCAAGGGTTGGAGAGCATACAGTTGTAGTTTACATGACATACTTTTGGGTGAATGGATAGTGACAGAACGACAAATCAGTAATGTGTCAATCACAGATCACTACATACTGTAATAATAACTCATGCATCACTTCATTCACAGATACTGCAGTAGTGTGAATTATATCTATGTATGTCACATTAAGGTGTATGACCAATTATATGATATCTGACACTTACAGTTGTCAGCTACTGGAGTGCCATACATGCATTCCTAGGTGCTCATCTCAAGATCAGTGTATGAATTTTTTTGATTTTGTGTTTGGATCACTGTGAAGATTTTATTGTGTATGTACATTGCACAAGTAATCACAAACAATACATGCCAAACATGTAAAAGTACACTGATTAGTACTACTCTGCAAGTATATGTCCAATGGTCCCATTTCACTGGAGCACATTTCGAAGGGTAATGTAGTAGGTAACATTATATTATCTACTAAGTAGGCAGCATCACAGTGATATCCGTATGTATTTACTACAATAACCAATAAACAATTTAGAAAGAATAAAAGCCACTGACATTATATTCTTTCTGTCAAAATCACTTACTGACATGAACTGCTAGCAAACTCTTTTGCATGACTGATGGCAATGTATGAGCACATGCTTGATTATTTTTTTGATTTATTGAATTTAGAATGAGAAATAACAGTGGCTGTGGTGCTCAGTGATAAGCATCACACAAATAAGGAATACCAGTATATATGTATTTGTGATTCTGAGCCATTTCAGAACTTTGTGTTGCAGTAATGTTTCCTGTGGAACCATTTCAACATGTCATGATTATCATGGTAAAATGTTCCTAATATGAATAATGCATGGGCAGGTCCACATATTTGCAGAATGTCCAGGTGTTTAACTGCTCCTCATACAATTTTTGTTTTTCTAGCAAACTATCGAGGACTGAAGTTACTACATAATAATAATAATATAAATCTAAGTGCCAGGCTTCATGTTCTTCAGAAAATGCATGCTAATGCAAAACCTATTATTCTAGCAACTTTCTACATTTATAAGAACAATAATTACAATATCACAAGAAAAATACACCACCGTTGAATCTGGTAAACGCAACTGTCCCAATAGGTAATAAATAAAGCACTCAGAAATATGAGGGATGTTGCGAAGTGAGCTTAAACAGTCTCAGAAATGAACCTGTCACAAAATGCAAGCGATCCACAAATGTTAAGACTCCACAGATTTATTGTTCCAGAAACAAACTTTGGATAAGCGCTTTCACTACAAATAGCTTCATCAGATCCTTTTCATAGTAACTAAGGCAGGACCTTACACATATATAGCAAATAAACCAATTAAAACAATTAAACAATTAACATCATTATGATTAAAGAAAATATTGAATTTAAAGTGATATGTTTAAAAAAGCGCATAAATTTATCCTAGGCACTTTTAAAAATATTACATAGAATAATTTAACAAACTTGATAAAAACTATACTTATAAAATATATGTATAGTAACTATACAAAAATATATATGCTAAAACAATTGTACTCAGTAGGTACAATGTATAGATATGCATGTCTAAGTATTACATATATGCATATAGTCTTGTATGTATTATGCATGCAAACTTAGATATTACTATATTATATATAAGGCATGAAAGTCATTTCACATTCCTCCGCTGTCTTAATTTAGGTTTTATGGAGGCTATTTCATTGAGCCCAGACCCTTTATCAGCTCTTAACATAACTATCCATTCACTTTCCTTACTTTCTGTGAGGTTCCTGATATCTCCACCGCTATTGCTGGGAGTCACAACCTCAAGAATTCTAAATAGAAAACTGTGTGATTCCCCAAATAATGTTATGTGCTTGGCCAATGCATTGTGGCTCGATCTTTTCCTGATGTGATATAAATGCTCACGTATCCTGTCTCTGAAGGTACGATTCGTCTTACCCACATAAAAAGACAGGCATACCTGGCATACTGCTAAATACACCACATTGATGCTCATACAATCAGCATCTGCATTGGTTCTAAAAATAGTTTTTAAATCAGGGTGAAAAAAAGTCGTATTAGTGTCTATGAAGGAGCAGAAATTACAATGGCCACAAGGCTTGGTATGTCCATATCCCCTAGCTCCAATTTCAGATTTAGTGGAACATAATATTCTCTTCAAGTTCTTCTTATTCCTGAATAAAAAATGTTGCCTATCACCCACTGTCTCTTTCAAGTCACTATCAACCTGCAGGATATCCCAATGTTTTGTGATAATCCCCCTTATTTCAAGATAATCTGAACAGAAGGGTGTTGTAAATTTGACATATCTATCAAAGTTATTCTCTTTAGTTATCCCATTAATACTATGGGGTCCAAAATAAGGTGTAGCTATAGATGAACGTAATTCATTGGCTTCTGCCAAATGTACCATTATTTCATTTGTATGGTATCCTCTATCTACCAACCTTCCCTTCAGGTCATCCATTTCTGACATAAAATCTTCATCAGTGGGATTCAACCTGGATGCTCTGATTGCTTGACCTTTCATAACATTCTTGAAAACAAAAGGTGGGTGCATACTCGATCTCAGGAGTAAAGAATTACTGTAACAAGCTTTTCGGTATACACCAGTATTTATAAAACCATTAGCTAGTCTCTCCACAAATATATCAAAAAATTCTATTTTATGAGTAGAAAACTGCATTGTGAATTTGAAGCAATTTGTCAAGTTATTCATTACAAGGAACATTGATTCTAGTTCATCTATACTCCCATTCCAAAGAATAAACAAATCATCGACAAAACGTCGATAAAAAAGAACATGCTTTCTAAATAGGGTTTCAGAAAAGAGAACATGTTCTTCCCATTTCTTTCACATTAGCATGGCATGCAGTGCACTAATATAGATCATGGTAAAATCTTTAGTTTTTGCCATGGGATGTGAACTCTCATTTACTGTCACCACTGCTGCATGATGCCAAGCATCATGCAAATGCTGAGTGCAGAAATAGAGAGTTTGGTTTACAGGCCTTTTCTGACCATGTGTATAATGTGTGAATCTATTTTTTGACTATATTAAAGGTGTGGAAGGTACCAATAGGACACTGGTGGCAATGGTGGGGGGGGGGCAAGCAGATGGTAGGATAATGGGGAAAGAGTAAAGGAATTTGCAGATGGGAGGTGGGACCGCATGATAGGTAACCACTTCATTACAAGATAACAGTGTATTAGTACAGATAATATGAGGGATTTGTATTGTTATCACATCAAGAGTGCATGACAGCCTAATAATGTTGTGTGGCCAGTTGAACCAAATTAAGTGTGTTATACACACACACATAAGTGAAACCGAGAGCTATGTATGGGCATGATTTTTTTTTCTTTTTGTTTATAGGACAGGAGTCCTTTTCCTATTTCATTTGAGAGAGGGGAATTCTGGGTAAGGTAATGAGAAGTAAGAGGGATAGGCAGCAGGGGTAGTTTAGGTAACAAGAGTAGTCATACAGGGCAAACAAGACAGAAAAGGATGGAGAGAGGCACAAAAGGTTGGGACACAGCAGGACAAGGGATGGGGATGGGATTTTGGTGAAGCATTCTCATTCAGCATGAGTACAGTGAGAATCTAGTCCTCATGCACTGAATTATCATCACTGTCTCCTGTCACACACACATTGGGCAGTGCCAGATGTGTTATCAATTAGGCTATTCAATAGAGGATGTTTGCTACCTGATGCAGTTGGAGGAGGTAATGCAAGGGTTGTGGAGGCAAAGCTGCCAGGTTGTGACCTACAACTGCTGAGTGTCTGTGCTACCTAAGCCACCTGTGGAAGGATAGCAATCTGAGCACCTGTGATCAGTCCAGGTCCCCATTCTGGTGGTTGATTGTATTGCAGCAGGAATTGTAGTTCAAAAATCTTTAGAGACATATGAATGTGAAGCCATATATGTGTATTAAACTATACATTAATCTCATCAATATTATACACATTATCACGCTTCAGGTGTGTTGAAAAAAGCACCCCCCACACCCCCTGCTAATTATATGTACCAACTCCGAAATCACACTACAGTGGGGAAAAAGGCAAATTTCCTGATCCCGACTGTAACACGAGCTCAGTCAGAACAGTTTGATGAACTGTATTGTCAATGATATGGGTTCAACCACATCAATTTCAACAATGTATCCACTTGATAATTTGATAAGGATCTGAATGGAACATTACCCTCGCCATTGCCTATCATGTATTCTCAAAGATATCAGGAAAAATGTCAGGGAAATGGTACCCAATTTAGATCTCGCAGGTACTGGATTCTCTGCAATGATGGACAAGCTACACAACTGCATTTGTGAGAAAGAAATCACAGACATGGAAAGGCATGGAATGAAATGTGGCTATGATGTTTTTAGTGGCCACTTTAGGTGAGAAACTTGGCAGTAAGACTTAGCCACGTCAGGTGGTCGGTGAATGTACAAATGCTCCACAGTGACTCCATCAGTTGATGGTTAATGTTGATATCTCAGTTGCATTTCAAATGATATAGTGTCACCTCTAGACATGTTATTTGGGATGGCTGATAGTAATCATAACTAGAACATCATCACAGACAAGTATGACATGAAAATATGAATGATGTTGTCATTCAGTGCTGTCCTTATGTAAATATTGTTTAAGTAGTACATAATGACTCGGGGGCACATAGCACCTTGCAAAGCAAAAAAGAATAAACTCTGGTCATCAAAAATATATAAATATAATATATTTCAAAACTTTATTCAGAAGAGATAAGTGCATTCATCTCTAATAGAACAGAGAGACTTCATCAGACATCATTAAAACGTAAAAATCAACTTAAATAGTTAATCAAAGTCAAATGACACCAGCTATTCATATAATTACTTAAAGTCATAGATGTAAACCTAAAATATATATAAAACCAAATAAATTTCTACTAACAAATAATATTATCTACTTTGACCCTTCAACTTTAAAATACATCCAATGGAGGCTAATTTGTTAAGCCCTGGCCAAACAACTGCATTCAGTAATAAAATCCAATATAGTTCCCTTTTTTTCTAACATTAGTTGCCAAGACCCTCCTCTGGGATTTTTCTTTATTTTCTCAATGACTATAAATTTAAAGGTATGCCAGATGTATGTTTAAATAAAGCATTGGTTGATTTCTGGTTATTAATTTCATATATATGCTCATACATCCTATTTTTTTAATTTACATTCAGTTTTACCTATATTAAAAGCCGAACAACATTGACATAAAGCTCCATAAATAACACCCTCTGTATCACAGTTAAATTTACCCTTAACTTTCAAATGATAGCCATTGATGTCAAATAACTCATCTGTAAACACATATGGGCATAACCCACATCAACCACATGTTTTCATAGATTAGGATGTTGCCCTATTAATATGACAAATAGAGTATTCAATCAAATTCTTCAAGTTATGACCCTTCCTAAAAACTATCAGGAGCTTATCATTAATTTTGCTCCTGACAGCTCGATCTTCTTTTAATATTGTCCAATATTTGAAAATAATCTCTGTAACCTGTACATGGTCAACAGTAAAAGCTGTAATAAATGATAAACCAAAATTGTTATTCTCATGGGTTGTTCCGTGCCCCGAATGACTTTGGTGCATGGTCACCTCTGTGCTCAATGGATTGAGAATTGGTCTAAAAAATCTTTATTCCTCTTATTAATCACCTCAGTTTTAATTTCATTAATAAAATTAGGGGAATGTTCTCCAATAAAGTACATTCTGTCAAAAAGTCATCTTGCAGGGAGACCATTCATGCGGCCCTAACAAATTGTCCCTTAGCAACCACTTTCTTTTGGGACTTAGGGTGGGAACTAGTATGATTTAAGAATGAATTGGAATATGTAGGTTTCCTATAAATGTTTGATAAATACCTATGATTAATCACATCCTTTGTAAGCAAGACATCCAAATAATTAATACTCATAACATTCATTTCATATGTAAATTCAGAAACATCAGTAGTACTATTAAGATATTCCAGAAATAAAATAATCTTGCTTATATTATCCTTCCAGATGATAACTATATCATCCAGGTAGCTTATATATAATTCACAAGCCATGAACAACTCATGTTTAAACAAAAAAATCATATTCCCACTCAAACATCACAATCTTAGCATGTAATGACCTGCAGGCAGTCCCCATAGCAACACCATTTTCTTGTACAAAATACTATTCATCAAAGAAAAAAAGTTATTTCTCGGAACTATTTCCAACATTTCTGCATACAAATGAATATCATCCTGAGATATTCCATATTTAAACAGAAAGTTGATAAGCTGTGCAATACTAATGTCAAGTGGGATCACAGAATATATGTCTTTCACATCAGTTGTTAAAAAATTAAAGACTCATTGAATCTCAATTGATTGCACTTATTAAGAAAGTCCTATGAATTCACACATAAATGTAATTCTTTGTCAAGCAAACACTTAAGTTTAACATCCAAGAATTTTGCAAAGGTAGATGTAACTGAATTATGAGGATCTACTCTGGGTTACATGGAGGGATTTTCTATATTTTTATGCAATTTAGGCAACCCATATATTGTAGGTATAACAGGATTAGAAACATTCAATAACTTAAATTCCAGCAAAGAAATCCTTTGGTCCATCAACATATCACTGAGCCAAATAGAAAGTCTTCTGTAAGCAATATTCACTTCATTTCTAGACACTTGTGTACACGTATCACTAAATAAAATACTATACATCCCATCAATATAATCTTGCACATCCATTGCAACTAACCACTTGCCTTTATTGGGCTTAATAATTCTAAGGTTCATTTGCCTTGTGGTATACAATAAATCCCTTTCCTAAGGGTGTAAATTAAATTCCACATAATAATTAACATTATTATTTAAAATATGCTGTAAATCTAAGTCACCAACCTTTTCAAACAACATCAATGTAGGGTGTAATGGGGGGGTTTTAGGTACAAGAAACCTGAAAATCAGAATTGAATTCAGTAAAAGAACCAGTAAATAACATGTTCAGATTCAGTTTTCTTATGAAAAGTTTTAAATTCACAAGCACGTCCCCTATGTTTGTTTTTTATTGGAACAAATATAAGTCCTTTGAAGAATAAATCAGCCAAGTTAAGAATCCAAAACTACCAAACTAAAGTTAAAAATCTTAAAGTTGCCAATAGAGTTAATCACCCAAGGTAGATTGTACTTTGTTCATCCATAACGTTAATAGTCATTTATTATGGCACTTTTGGGAAGCAAGTTAAGGACATCATTCATAAGAATTGGACTGCTTTTAACATCAGTAATGTCATCAAAAAAATGTTAGGACACAAACCTGTTTTTTTTTGTATAAAATTGGGGCACAATATTAAACATCATTTGGGGCATCCTAGTTTGACACTTGATAGTTTGGTAGAGGTACAATGAAATGTGGGACAATGTAATTATTGTCAATATGTTTTGAATGTGCAAATTGTCTATATAGGTGATTCACCCCAGCAGATCAAATTAAAAGGGGGCAACTGTGCAAGTAGGGGACCTATATTTGTAGTTATCTGTCAGGGATGTAATAATTTTTACATAAGAAAAACAGAGAGAGTGCTACACAGATGTATTTATGAGCATATTTGTGCTATTGAAAATAAAAACTTTAGCAAAGCTTTGTACAAACAGACTTTAGATTGTCTCAATTATAATACATTTTTATTTGGGATAGTGGATATGATTACAAGAGATCACAGAGGTGGCTTTTGGGAAAATAAAATAGAGAAGAGTGAATTAAAGTCGCAGTTAAGATTGAATGCCACCAACCCCCTGGTATCAGTGATAACACATCACTGTTACCTGTTCTAAAACAGTGGGCTTTTGATGTTTAGATGTTTTAATGTACATTTATTCAACACAATATGGCTAGTTTGTTTTATACATTGTGCTTGTCTTGTATGTATTTACAATTTTGCAATATTTTACAATGATTTTTTCCTGAGGCCTTTTGGAGATAGATTTTAATTAACTGATAAGGGTCACGTGACTTTATCTAGAGGGGTATTTACAGGTTTTAATGAGCTTTGTTTAACGGTTTTGAAGAAGTCCTTTAAATTTACAGGGATGAAAGCACTTACCGTTCATCTTCTCTTCTGTATTTATGTTTGGTGCTTAATAAAACTATGTGAGTGCCAAATACGGTTCGCTAATTTTGCTTGAATGCCTGAGTAACCACAATGTGAGCTATTGTTTCATTGAATACTAGAAAATAATTTAACTCCACTCCATGACTTACCAGCAGCAAATCAGAAGCAATAATCCTAAACTGATTCCTAAGAAGCAGTTCTTGGACCCATCAGTAATAACTAGCCTAGTCCCAGATGTTACAGATTTTAAAAGTGAGAGAGAAAAAAAGAATTGTCTACTAAGTGCGTGGAATGGTATAAAACAAAAGATAACTCCAGCTTTAAGAGTCAAAGTGAGGGCTTTCCCAGCTGATCTTGCAGTGCCCAGTAGAATGAGACTGGGAGGAGTATCCAAGGACAATATGGATGGCCAGGCGATTGGGAAAAATCCAATGACGTCAGAAGACAATAGAAGTCACACAGCACTTTAGCTGAATATTGTAGCTAAATACTTGCAGATAAATAAAAATCCTATTTCACAGCCCCTCCCACTAATTAGTAAGATTGGATTCCTTTTCAGTCAGTGAATGGAAAACTTATTTTCTAGTTGAATCTAGCCAAGAACATTTAAAATTCCAAGAAGAAAAAACTTTGAGGTAAAGCAAAATTTAAAATAAAACCAACTGTAAGATAAGAACAAAACACAAAGAATAATGGAAGTATCCACACCTTAAATGAATAAATAGAATCTGAAATCAAATGTGGTCAGACAATAGCAGTAGTCACACAGCACTTCAACTAAACACCTAAATGCTGACATCACTAACACTGACAGAAAAAAAAAATCAGAAATAAAAATATCAACAAGTCATTGTGCATAGTCCAAGACAAAATCTTGAAGCATGCAAGAATAGTAGCAATGCTACACTCCCTACAACCCCTGACAATTAAATACAGCAACTCCAAGGCTGCACAATACTAAGGAAAGGGCATATTTGCCAGCCCTGCGGACTGTGCAGTCTTGCACATCTACTGACCATCTGTTTTGTTGGACTAAGTGTGCCAGCTAAATAGATTTCAAAGTTAATGGCCATTCACTAACACAGACACAGACAAACACACACACACACACACACACACACACACACACACACACATATGTGTGTGTGTGTGTGTGTGTGTGTGTGTGTGTGTGTGTGTGTGTGTGTGTGTGTGTGTGTGTGTATATATAGGAGTATGTAGAATAAATGCATCTCCCAAATGTTGAATCCAACTATGCCACCAGGGCTCAATGACATGACTTCTATTTCTTGTTTATTAAAATTAAAATCTCAGCATAAATAATTTTAAAGATTTTTGTATTTTAAATGAACTTTTGTTTTATCTACCAGATGTGGAATACATATCTGATGATGACTTACTGGTTTTAAATCTATTGGCTCATTTATGCCTTGTGATCTTTATACCGGCTATTTAAGTTATACATAGTGTTTTTGTTTGTTTTCTGATGAAGTCCAGGGTTTTTGAATGAAAGCACTAAAAACTTTAATAAAAAGCTATTTGAGGATCTTATCAATGGCTTGATGAACAGTGTTTTTTTGTTTTTGATAGTTTGTTTTGTATTTGTTTCTATTTGAAACTCTGAGATGGCACAAAAGCAGGGTAAAGGCAAACTGCTTGACATCACTCCACCATGATCTCATACAAAAGGTGGGATGCATCTGTTTTGATCAGCAGCAGAAATTGATCCCACTGGAGCTGGTTCAGATAAAAAAATCAGCTGTTCAAAAAGCATTGACTACTTATATTACAGATCACGGTACACTGGAGTTCAGGAAATATGCCCTTTACCCATTTCAGTGCAATCTCGGAGTTGGAAAATATAATTACCAGGGGTGGGGGGGGGGGGTCACAATCCCCTGCAAAATTATTTGTTTCATTTATTGTTCAATCCCTTATGGATCAATGTTATGTATATTCGATGAAGTGCCATCTATGGTCATGCGATCAACAGTTTGTGCTGCCGATCAAAATATCAAGGTCGATATCAGCTCAGCTCTCAAGGGTTAGTCATATGATCAGGGTTCTGTTTTCCATGGTTATTTAAAAAATATTGTGTGTGCTGTTTTCCTCTGTAGTCTAAACCTTTTTCATTTTTCTCCTAAGATCATATAATTCATAGGTTTTCCCAAACTGAAATTTTTTCTTTTTTTTTTTAACTTACTAAGTACAAGTTCTCTCCATTTTGTTACATTAGTCTCTAACTAACTTCTGAAATATTGACAAGATGTATGTTTTTGCTGCTCATCTTCTACTATTTGTTAATTTTGCCCATTTAACTGTATATTTTTTCAGCTTTTCCCTTTCAGTATGAATTGTTTTCCTACCTTGAAAATAAATATTCCATTAACAAGCTAACATCATTTAGAAATTCACCATTTAAACCCAAATTTGCTACGACTTACTAAGGCAGTAATTTCCTTTCTGTTCTTCTACAGTTTCTAGTATGCAGACTAAATTTCATTTTTATATCTCAATGCTGTTCCACATTAGATTGCTTCTGTGTTCTCTGCCTCTGTAATTAAGTTACTTTGGCCTTTGGTCACAACAGTTATTTCTGTCTGTATTCTGCATGCTACACAAATGGATTTTAATTTGGCTCCATATTGAAATGTCGGCACTTGAAATGCCGAGAACCGACAAGCTGGTAAAAAAAGACTGAAAACACCAGAGAAGTGTGAATTTCAAAAATCACTTTTTTTCCTTTAAACTTCTTTTTTTCCGGGGGGGGGGCAAGTCCCTGTTGCACCTCCCTTTGGGGGTACAGACCCCACCCCACCCTGAACTTATATATACCAACTCTGGGATTGCCATACCTCAGCGAAGAGGGAATATTCCGTGAAATGACATCTCGGATTTAGTAGATGTAAGTACAATCTTTTAGCCATTCAGTCTCTGTATATCAGGTCCTGACATTTCAGATGGTTACCCTTTAATTCACCATTTCTTAGTTATCCTGTATTTTTAAATATACTATGATTCATGGATTTTTGTAGAACTCTACATTGTTTTTCTGCTTTTCAACCTCAGTTTTTGTAAGTATATGTATGGAGTTATACATGTAAAATAGTTTCTTGTCAAAATCTAGAACACATGCCCTTTCTCTGTAACTATTTATTAATTGTTCATATCTGTCTTCTTGTTATACGTAATGTCTTTGCTTTAGGAACTGTATAGTGTGTGAGAAAGGTCCATTACCAGAACACCCACTCAGTTAACAAATAGATGTTAATAAGTAAATAAATAAATGCATTTTAAATTTCTTTTATACTTTCATATTTTAGATACAAATTTTTATCCATTTTGCAGTTTTCAAGCTTCTATATCTTACATTAACCTGATCATGCCATCGATTTTCTCAATATTATATTAATATATCAGCCAAAACTTGTTTTTTTTCAAAATGCTGAATGAATGTAACCTAGTTGCTATTGGTTAAATTCTGTTTCTTATATCTTCTCATTGCCCTCTCTTGCCTGAAGAGCAGCCATGTGTGCTGTTTTGTGTTTATGAATGAAAACAGTTTCCAGATAGCTGAAGACTTCGTGTCATTCGAAATCCAATAACATTTTTTGTTGTTATTCCACAGCCCTGCTTTTTGAAATAAACCCTGTGTGCACAGTCACGGCTTATATTTAATACATCGCTGAAAGTGGTTTTCTGCTTCTATTGCAAATGAGCTCTGTGAATAACAACTGTGGACTTCCTTCTTGCATATTATGCAGCCATCCCACAAGTAAGCTAGCAAGTACGGCTGGTGCGATAGGCCAAACAAACTTAGTAGATACTCAATAAAGTAAGCCGGCACCATAAGGACCAAAATAGTATTTTAATAATATCACATTCCAGACCGATTTCAGCAAATAGCCTTCATCAGTGACATCCATATACATATTGAATGGTTTAAATACACACAGTGTCCCATCATTTCCTCTGACATCACTTCCACTATAATTAATGCAAAAAGCTTTGAAAATACAAAAAGAATGATAAATGAATACATCACATTTTGTCATTCAAACCAGGTTAGAATAACCCCCCCCCAATTTAATAATTCATTTCCTTTCTTTTTGATTCAAAATAGAGTGCCATCCTGTTTTAAAGGCTTTATTGCCCATAACCTTATCGATTACTGCAAAAGTATACCTAGCTGTAGTGTGTACTTGAGAATGTATGTATAGGGGATTTGTAATTCTTTGGTTTCATATGTCACTTAGATGTTCAGACATGTGACAACCCAAAGATCTCAAAGTCTGCCCCACATAAAAGGCAGATCAAGTGCAGCTGACCAAATAAACCACCCAGTCCGACCCACAATTAGCAAAAAAAGTATATAAAAAATAGGCTTGTGTTTTTACTTGTAAATTGTTTAGTCTTAAGTATGTGTTTGCAGAATACACAATGTCCACACGGATATGAGCCCACAAGCCTATCTCCTGTGATTGTTAGTTGTTGTCCTTCCTGATCCCCCCTATGGATCTTCTTGAAATGGGCAAAGTGAGAACCCAGGATTTTTTCCTTTTTGAAAAGAAAATTGACACTTCTCAGGTAAAATGGAGCCCAGTTCATCATTGGATGTAAGAATACTCCAATATTTATGAATTACATTTTTCAATAAACCCACATTCATGCCATATGTTGTTACCATTTGTATAGTATCTGACCCCTGTCTATGCTCTTTAGATCTATATTGCAACAGCTCAGATCTCTGTTGATTAGTAGCCCAATTGCTAGCTCCAGTAACATCACTCCCTCTATATCCCCTGTCAAAAAATCTGTTAGTAAGACCCTGTTTAAAGGTATGAAAGGTATGAAAGCCTTCTTCAGAAGAACAAATTCTTCAGATCCAAAGAAACTGAGACTTTGGGACTAGCCAACAATCGTCCAGGAATCTTTTCCATATGTCATTTTCTGGCAACAAAATTTCCTGGTCATCATTGTAAATAATCTGTTCTTCTATATAACCCATGAACAGATCAGCATAAATAGGGGCAAAAGATGCCACCATAGCCGTACCTTGGGTTTGCCAATAACACTCACCCTTGAAATGGAAGACATTTTTGGTTAAGAGCTCTTACCGAGCCTCTATCTATGTTCTTGACCCAATATTTACAGCCATTATTGCAACATGTTAGAGCTAGAATTAAATTAGATACAACTGAATTCCTACAGATAGTGCCTGATTCCCAGTTAAAGCCCAATTGGTTGATGTGCACCCTAGATGTCAAGTCACTTTATACCAGTATTCCTCACTGTGCAGGCTTGCAAGCCGTGGAGTACTGGCTTAACAGGGTAGAATTTTATACACCAGGATTCAATACACTGCTTGTATGCTTGACGGAACACATCTTAACCAGATCATTTACAATGATGACCATAACATTTTTTTTGTCCGAAATTGACATATGGAGAAGATTCCTGGATGATTGTTGGCTAGTTTGGCGAGGAGACATTGACTATCTTATGGAATTTGTGCAATATATTAATGAAAACAAGTGGGGTATGAAATTCACTTTAACATACAGTAGAGAGGAAATTAATTTCCTTGATGTTAGGATTTTGTGTCTTTCAGATCATACATTATGCACCTCAGTATACAGAAAATATCCATAACATAATAATCCGTTGTATGCATCTAGCCTACATCCTAGGCACACTATCCGGAATATCCCAAAGTCTCAATTTCTGAGGATCAGAAGAATTTCTTCTGAAGAAGAAGACTTTCATACCTTTAAACAGGATCTTACTAACAGATTTTTTGACAGGGGATATAGAGGGAGTGATGTTATGGGACACTCTGTATTTAAACCATTCAATATGTATATTGATATCACTGATGAAGGCTATTTGCCAAAACTGGTCTGGAATATGATATTATTAAAACACTATTTTGTTCCTTATGGTGCTGGCTTTCTTTATTGAGTATATATTATGCAGCCAGCCATAGCTTAATCTGTTATTAATATTCACTTGTAGATACATATATATATATATATATATATATATATATATATATATATATATATATATATATATGGGTCTACTACACATGATTGAAATTTCATTTGACTGAAATTCATTTGACTGAGACCATAACATAGAAATTTCAAAATACTGAAAACTCACTTGACTGAAACCTTAACAACTCTAAATTTCAGCATACTAAATTACTTAACTACAGACATGCACACATACAATACCAATGACTAACCCTTTCCAGAACTTAAAAACTGCTTACGTACCCTCTTAACAGAAACTGGACAATATAAAACCAAACTAGGAGGCGGGGCTACGCCCCCCCCCCAAATCCCGCCAACTATATATACTAATTATATATACTAACTCCATGATCTATCTACAGTCAGGAGAAGGGCATACACCTTTTACTTACCTTACAGTGGTCTACATGCTGCCACTACTATGTTGTAATTTTGCATTGTTAAGGTTTCAGTCGTATGAGTTTCAGTCAAGTGAATTTTCAGTATTTTGAATTTTTGATATTATCATCTCAGTCAAATGAAATTTCGATCATGTATATATATATGTATATATATATATATATATATATATATATATATAAATATATATATATATATATTTCCCCATTTTATGCAGCCTCCCTCTAATATACAGATGAATTTCAAATAAATAAACAAAAAAATAATTTTGACAATAGTCTTTTTTGTAACTATGCTCCACTGTTTAGGATGACTTATAATTAAGACGAGTAGTGATAGATTTGTCACTCAGTGTCTAATCCTTCTCTGGAACACACTTCTCAAGATTAAACAGTGTGAGACACTGTCTGCCTTAAAAAGGAGCTGGCCAACTTAATGGGTATTCATAAATTCTCCTCTGGTATGTCTGTCCTGGCTCTCCTTGAAAAGAGAGGCAAGAGATAAGGGTGATTAGGCAGAAATGGCCTTGCAGCTCATTGTTCTTGTAACTCATGTGATCCTATATGATTTTCATTCTGCCATAGCATACAGAATATCACGAATGGAATTAAGTCACCCCTATGCAGTTTCTGTGGATATCCTTCTTACAGATTATTATTCCTTTGCCAGTATTACCTATCTTCATGAACTGGAATATAGTGAGTGTTGGTATCCTGTGTGCTTTCAGGATTTTGTGTTTTCAGGATTTTGAACTTTCAGGATTTTGGGATTTCAGGATTCTATAGCGCATACATATATATATATATATATACATATATGTGTGTGTGTGTGTGTATATATATATATATATATATATATATATATATATATATATATATATATATATATATTTTTTTTTTTTTTTTCTTTTTTATCCCATTTCCAGAACATGTGCTATGTAGTGACATAATGATATTTTTTATTTTCATTTCTCATGCACTATCATACACAGTCCTTAAGCAGTCTAAAAACAAAGAATGCTTGATGGGATACTCTTGTCACTTTTCTTTCCAATCATTTACTAAGCTGTTCTTGAACCTGGATCAGTAGCATCCTACTCAAGGACACTAGCAAGCAGTGCACAATGGACATTACACTAATAAGACAATTTCTTATTGTGTATTGAGGTGTATCAGCGACAATGGCACTACAATTTTTCTACTCCACTAGATCAAATATACCCCCTGAGAACTCCAGGTCAGTCAACTCATTTATTTCCCATGCAAATATGAGTTAGTTATAGAATAATATTTGACTTATAAGCAGAACTATTTCAACATTTCACAATAGTGTTATCCGGTCAAGTTAATGCTATGCTGATACCTTTATAAAACCACACTCGTGGTTGCAAACCTACTTAATATGTTCAAACATCTAGAACTGCTACTTTAACATTTGTGTTTTTTTTTTCCTAAGAAGGCAAGCTGAAATACCCCTGAAACCAAGCATTTACTTTAGTAGAACATTGTAATAAATAAAACAACCTTAGTCTTGCCCATTTATATGTGTACTACATGCTGCTACATTTTATGTTAGGAAGTTTGTTGTAGTCACAAGTCTAACCGAAAAAGGGAAGATTCAAATTACTCATGCTGCCTTTAAAATAGTTAGCCCTTTCCTAACCACATGACAAGAACCTCACATTTTATCTTATGTTGAATCATCTCTGCCAAATGTCAGATCTTATTTCGATCACATTACGTAGATTTTTCACAGTGCCCTCAGACTATAAACCCACTCTAAACACGTATGGCTTAAATGAACATGTGAATTCCTTCTACAACAGTGCCATGCTAACAAGTATTTGTCAAGCCCATACTAAGTTCTTAAATTCTGCTAGCACATAGATCTTACCAAGCTACGGAATGCAATTTTTGGCTCAAGTCAAAATAATCTTAGAGTTTCATTTTCTTGAATAATGTTGAAGAAATATGTATTATGCATTCCTTTTAGGTTGCAAAAATTAAAAAAGGAATAGTCTGATATAACTGTAAATCAGTCTGAAAGTCAGCTAACACATATGTTTGCTTAATAAAATGCAGTATTATAGACCAGTAACCAAAGTTCTAGATCTACAATTAGCAGAGTAAATGAAACATTTGCAACTGATGTGATTCGCAAGGTAGACTGAATGTTACAACAAAATTTCTTTGTTTCTAAGTAAGTGGTTTTGGCAGCATGCATTTATCCATTGCTGTGTCATACTGATTGGCATATTTGCAAATATGTGTGCTTTTTCATTACTTAAAACTTTCTGAATGCCAGATTTTCAGTTTTTGCTGTCTGTAGTGTACACCACCATATACAGTACAGTTCAGTATAACTTCTGGATTGCAGAGACCCTCTGTTCATGTCTTTGATCAAAACATTATGAAGAAAGTGAAAGTGGGCAAAATATTTACTGATCTTTGAACAGTACTAAAAACCATGATGACCTTACGTAACTAGTTTTCTCATGCATTTCTCAGAGGTGTACATGTAGAATACACTTTGCATCATTTGCTCTAAAGCAAACAGAAAAATGTTAATAAAGGATAGAGCAGATCTAGAAAATCTTTAATACATCAGCGGAGGCAGCTATATATTTAGCAGACTGTACATGGGAACGCTTCTGAGAGAAGGCAGCATTTTATGTGAAGGTCACTGAAGACATAAGCAGAGCAGTAGAGGGATGTACTCTACAGTTTGGTATAGTGACTTCATGCCCATCTTAAAGATAACCACAAGCTGCCATCTGAAATATATAATCTGCCATGAAAAACTGGCAACTTCACTGGTATTTCACCAGCATTATACAATGTATAGACGAATGCATGCACACATGCATATTTACATATTGCATATACACACATGCACATTTAAACATTGCATAACACACATGCATGTGTACATATTGCATATAAACACATGCATATTTAAATATTGCAAACACACATGTATAGTCACATATTGCATACATGCACGCATATTTACATATTGCATACACATATGAATACCTACATATTGCACAAACACATGCATATTTACATATTGCATACACACATGCACACTTACATATTGCACACGCACCCACATGCATATTTACATATTACCTACACGCATGCATATTTACATACTGCATACACACACACACACACACACACACACACACACACACACACACACACACACACACAAACACACACACATGCATATTTACATATTGCATGCTCACATGCATATTTACATATTGCACACACATGCATACTTACATATTGCACACATATATGCATATTTATATACTGCAAACACACATGCACACTTACATATTACACAAACACACACACATGCATATTTGCATATTACATACACACATACATACTTACATATTGCACACATGCATGCATACTTACATATTGTACACACATGCATATTCACATATTGCGCATGCATACTTACATATTGCACACATATATGCATATTTATATACTGCAAACACACATGCACACTTACATATTACACAGACCCACACACATGCATATTTACATATTGCATACGCACATGCATACTTACATATTGCACACATGCATGCGCACTTACATATTGTACACACATGCATATTCACATATTGCACATTCATATTCACATATTGCGCACACACACACACACACACACACACACACACACACACACACACACACACACACACACATGCATATTTACATATTGTATACACACATGCATATTTACATATTGCACATGGACATGCATGCTTACATATTGCACACACATGCATAATTATATATTGCATACACACACATGCATACTTACATATTGCATACACACATGCACACTTACATATTGCACACACACACACACACATGCATATTTACATATTGCCTACACACATGCATATTTACATATTGCGAGCACACACATGTGTACACACACATGCATATTTACATATTGCATGCTCACATGTATATTTACATATTGCACACACACATGTATATTAATATACTGCATACACACATGCACACTTACATATTCCACAGACACACACACACATGTATATTTACATATTGCGTACACACATGCATATTTACATATTGCATATGCACATGCATACTTACATATTGCACACACATGCATATTTACATATTGCATACACACACATGCATATTTACATATTGCATACACACATGCATATTTACATATTGCATACACACACGTGCATATTTACATATTGCATACACACATGCATAGTTACATATTGCATACTCACATGCATATTTACATATTGCATGCACATATGAATACTTACATATTGCATAGAAATATGAATACTTACATATTGCACACACACACACACACACACATGCATATTTATATATTGCATACACACATGCACACTTATTGCACACACACACACACACACACACACACACACACACACACGCATATTTACATATTGCACATGCACATGCATACGTACATATTGCACACACATGCATATTCATGTATTGCACACACACACATGCATATTTACATATTGCATACACACACATGCATATTTACATACTGCATGCATATATGAATACTTACATATTGCACACACATGCATATTTACATATTGTATACACACATGCATATTTACATATTGCACATGGACATGCATACTTACATATTGCACACATATGCATAATTACATATTGCATACACACACATGCATATTTACATATTGCATACACACATGCACACTTACATATTGCACGCACACCCACATACATATTTACATATTGCCTATACACATGCGTATTTACATACTTGCATGCACACGCGCACACACACACACACACACACACACACACACACACACACACACATGCACACACACACACACACACACATGCATATTTACATATTGCATGCACACATGCATATTTACATATTGCACACACACATGCATATTAATATACTGCATACACACATGCAGACTTGCATATTCCACAGACACACACACATATATATTTACATATTACATACACACATGCATATTTACATATTGCACATGCACATGCATACTTACATATTGCACACACATGCATATTTACATATTGCATACACACACATGCATATTTACATATTGCATACACACATGCATATTTACATATTGCATACACACACATGCATATTTACATATTGCATACACACATGCATAGTTACATATTGCATACACAGATGCATATTTACATATTGCATGCACATATGAATACTTACATATTGCATACAAATATGAATACTTACATATTGCACACACACACATGCATATTTACATATTGCATACACACATGCACACTTATTGCACACACACACACACACACACACACACACACACACACACACTTATTTACATATTGCACATGCACATGCATACTTTCATATTGCACACACATGCATATTCATATATTGCACACATACATGCATATTTACATATTGCATACACACACATGCATATTTACATATTGCATGCATATATGAATACTTACATATTGCACACACATGCATATTTACATATTGCATACACACATGCATATTCACATATTGCACATGGACATGCATATTTACATATTGCACACATATGCATAATTACATATTGCATACACACACATGCATATTTACATACTGCATACACACATGCACACTTACATATTGCACACACACCCACATACATATTTACATATTCCCCGGGATTCATGAAGCTCGGCGCAAGGCCGGTGTAAGGCCTGCGCCGGCAATGCAGTGAATAGTCGGCGTAGTAGTGCCATATGCATAGTAATGAGTGCACGCCACAACCACAGACACGTGCGTAGGTTACTTGAGCGAGCCCAAGTAGGATGCGTCTGGAGGCGTGGCTAAGCCGGCAGGCGATGAGCAACCTAAAGTGCTGATTTCCACAGGCCGCCCATAATAGTAATGGCACCAGCCAGGGCCCGTGCAGAATGAAACGCATGCAGAGTATGCAACATAGTACCCGTCCCAACAAAACGGAGAAGCAAACACAACCCATGAAGCCCTAAGTGTACCCGTCCAAAGAACAAAGGATACGCGTAATACCGTGTTCGTCCCGCAATGCACTGTCAGTGGGCATACCCAGAGAAGGTGTACCGCAGCATGTCAGCGCGCCGCACCGACATAGGAGTAGCGATATGGGCATGGTCACCATGGTTACCAACTGTCCCACTTTGCTATGGACAGTCCCTCATTTGACAGTTGTGTCCCGCCAAAAATCGAAAAATGGCAAATGACCTGAGATTTCCGGACAAAAATATTCCCTCAATATACCTTTAATAGTAGCATAAAACATATATTTTGTATTTGAAACACATACATGGCATAAGAAACAGAATAAGCAACCCAAATGCTATGAGAATAAGCGTATAGTTTGGCAAAAAAGTGAAGTTCTGTCATCTCTACTTGCTGTGGGTATGTGTTGTCCTGCAAAATCCGATGTTTCGACAAAAGATGTCCCACTTTGGGCATTGGAAAAGGTGGCAACCGTAATGGTCACCAGCAGTAGTGAGAGTACACAGCCGGGTAGCCGTGTCGACATAACAACAAGAAGGAACCAAGAGACCATAAACACAGGCAAACATGTGCATAGCAACATGTACCACACCCAGCAACGTGCTCGTCGCATACACAGGACGGCGTATGTCTAAGCGTAATATCCAGAAGCAGAACCCATGCATGCAAATGTAATACACAATAGCCCCATTATAGCATGTAACCCCCACCCATGTACGACCGTGCACCCAACCCAGCTAGCAGCCTTGCGCAGCTACACACCTACACACAATGGGCATACCTGAAATGTGGTAAGTATTGTCTTAGGCAGTGCCACGCGGGCAAATATGTACCCCACATGTTAACAACCCACCTCAGGTACAGATATGCAAATGGCTGCATGTGAATGTGTCGGCAGAATGTGTACATCCCGCATGTGGTATGGACCCGTCCAAACCCCATAGGCTTGCACACGCCACGGTGCACATAACTGTACACATGTGGACAAGTCGGGATGTTCAACCACCGTACCGATGATTAGCTATGCAGACATGTCAAACACATATAGCGAAACATCTGCCTACCAAACAGGACGTCCTAACAGGGTGCCACAGGCACAGAAGGGGAAGGTGGGACATCACATGTGGAGAGTAGCGTTGCCAGATGGCCAATCACCCACGGCCAAGGCAAAGGACGGAATAACATGCATATGGCTGGATGGCTGTTGTTAGAAAAATATATATAGAAACACATATGAAGTGCCAGTTTAGAAGCAAAATAGTATATAATGCATTGTATTCTACTTTACAATATGGCAGTAGAAATTATCTTGCATGTAATTGGCTGAAGCTTAGTTGCAGTGTGATTGAACTCTGACCCTGGCAGTAACCAGTTCAGCAGGCTTATGTCTTTCAGCATTAATTATCTGCTGGGTTAGAGAAAAATAAATGTATGTACATGTATATCTTCCTCCCTTCCACTGAGGAGGATGGCCTTGTGAGCTCTATCGAAGATAGAGTACAACTCCTTACCAGAGAGACAAAGGAACGTATTAAGAAATGAACTGACTATTGTATCCGAACAGTCCAGGGTCCTTGAAAGAGCAACAATTACAGAAGGACACTGTAATTGACCAGGTGCCTTGCAAGGCTGTGTTATTCTCATGGGAAAACATTTTAAAAGCATTACCTCAGCACCCTCGTATGAATAGAATATTGCGGACCATAGTGATGGAAATGCCCTGTGACTGACCACGTCAGTAAGGTGGGCAAAAGCTGATTGTAAACACTATATAAACAAATTGCTTCCTGTATAGAGTCAGACAAAACTCTTATTCTTGTACTGTATAGTTTTTTGCCTCCCGGTGTACACTACTAAAACGTTGTGAACCTGAGCTTCCTGTGTTATTGACTGTCAGTTAGAAAAGCCTACTGATTTCTACAGTCTGATTTTAACAACTTATTTGACATTGTGGTCCTTCTTAGCCGGAATTCCCTTGGTAAGCTACAGGTCAGAGTGCATGGGTGGTAAGAAATCTGCGCAGGAGAAGTTGCCTAAATGGTTCTTCTTGAGTGAAAAGACCTCCGACTGAATTGTTGTGTGTAAAGAGGCTGTCCACGTTCTGATCTGTGGCTGAAAAGTGGAAAACTGGATCCCAAGAAGAAAACATGCAGTCATAAACGGGAGGCTCAGGTAAGGAGAGTTTGCCTCTTTGTCTCTGTTGTAGATCAGGGACCAGGCTACATTGTGTTTTTGTTAACATTTGTGATAGCAGGTCGAAGACCAATTCAAGTAGTTTTACATTTGGACATAGATCAGGGGAACACAGAGCAGAGTAAACAGTCATTGTAGACACCACAGTGGATACAGGGAAGGAGATACCACGTGGTACGAGAGAAGGGTTACGTAACAGTCGTTTAGAAGACATGGGAAATTAGTGCACTAAGAGATCGTGAGATCCGCCTTTGACTGATGATGCGAAGTATATGCAATTGCAGAGAGCAGATAATGTGAGATATTTTGCAAAATGGGGTAATAAATATGACTTTGATGGTATATTAGACAAAATATCGTTAGTGAAACATTGGAATCACTTAAAATGTGACGCAGATGGATCTGATGTTCAGGTGAAAAAACAGCGACATTTGGGTATCCCTCAAGCACATAGGTGGATTGAGGTAGTGAACCGAAGGGAACAGAAGACTAAAAATGCGAAAGCATCATACGTAGACAAAGAAGATAATAATACAGTAGTAGCGGCGGCCCCTCCCCCTCCACCCCCTCCGATACCACATCCAGGATATGAAGCGGGAGGGCAGGCTAGTCCCCCCCACGTTATCCTGTGGCAACAGAGGTATCACAACAACCATTTGTAAGAGAAGCTATTGAAACTAGATCCCGAACACGTAAAACACCTAGGGACACTCAGCTAAGAAGAGAGTCACTAGAACAGAGTGAGGAAATCTGTCAATTAATTGAAGTACCGAACCCTCAGGCAGGACAGGAAGGCCAGGACCCAACTCCCCTAGTGTATAGACCGTGGACACCGGAAGATATCCGGAAAGTTACAGAGGGAATTCCTCATCCACAAAGTAATCACTATTCACCATGCAATACCCCTCTATCTCCTGTTAGAAAAGCAAACGTGGAATGGCGGATGGTACAGGATTTACAAGCTGTAAATCATGCAATAATACCTAGGGTACCGATGGTGCCAGACCCACACACTATATTGAATGATATGAACCCGCAACAGAAGTATCTTACCATGGTAGATATAAGCTATGCTTCCTTTTCAATACCTATACATCCAGATAGTCCGTATTGGTTTGCATTTGCATTCAGGGTAACAGATACACCCATACTCGGCTACCGCAGGGATACTGTGAAAGTCCAACAATATTCGCACAGGAGATGGCTAGCAACCTGCCGGGGTTTACTCCACCCGGGGGCAGTCAAGTTCTACTTTATGTGGATGACATCCTGCTTGCGGCCCCTACCCAGCAGCAATGTAGGGAAGATACAATAGCATTATTGAAATATTTAGCAGAACAGGGACATAAAGTAAACAAGCATAAATTGCAACTTCGGAGAATACAGGTCAAGTACCTGGGATATGTGGTATCCAAGGAGGGTAGAACATTAGATGAAGATAGGAAGGCAGCAATTTCACAAGCACTCAAGCCAACTACCAAGAAGGGAATGATGTCCTTCCTGTGACGACTAACTTTTGTCGAAGCTGGTTACCAAACCATGCTTTTGAATCGGCTCTATTGTCTGCTTTAATCTTTAATACACCTATGGCAGCACAAGATATACTACACTGGATTCCAGTAGCAGAAACAGCTTTCTGCAGACTAAAACGATTGATAGCTTCATCATCTGTTTTAGGTCTCCCGAATTATCATAACAGATGTTTTCAGACTGTAGATTGTAAGCAGGGATATATGACGTCAGTCTTGACGCAACAGCATGGAAGTAAGCAACGCCCCATAGCTTACTACTCATCGCAGTTGGACCCAGTGGCACGGTCATTGCCACATTGTGTACAGGCAGTTGTTGCAGCAGCCATGGCAGTACAGGCTTCGGCATCAATGGTATTATTCCACCCTCTCATTGTGAGAGTGCCTCATGCAGTTGCGATAATTTAGCTGCAAGAGAAAATAGCATTCCTGACCCGTGCTAGACATCTTTCTTGTTTGACCATACTCCTGAGTCAACCTCATATGGTGATTGAACGTTGTACAACATTAAACCCATCAACGTCACGTCCGACACCTGTGTATGGCACACCACACAGTTGCCAACAGGAAATGGAGCAAATAACTTTACCCAGACAGGATATTACTGATATACTCTTAGATGATGCAGAGGTGACAGTTTATGTGTACGGATCATGTAGAAAGGGTCCTACAGGAAAGAATCAAGTAGGTTATGCAGTAGTCACTGATATTGAGATTGTAGAAGCCCAACCCCTGCAGCATAACTTGTCTGCTCAAGCAGCAGAACTGATAGCTTTAACACGTGCTTGCACTCTAGTGGAAAACAGATGTGTGGACATATATACCGATAGTCAGTATGCTGTCTCTACAGTGCATGTTTATGCGCAGCAGTGGAAGAATAGGGGAATGATAACATCCACTGGTAAACTGATTAATCATGCGCAATTGATCTTGAATTTATTAGATACCATTCAGTTACCTACTAAAGTAGCTAATTGTAAATGTGCAGCTCATACAAAGCAACAGGATAAGATTACGAAAGGTAATGCACGAGCTGATGCAGCTGCAAAACAAGCAGCCTCACACTCAGAAACTTTCTTTTTGAATGAGGAATGACAATCCTCAGAGATTCTAGATTTAGAAATGTTAGAAACAATGCAAACATCAACTACGAAAGCAGAAAAGCAGACGTGGGTAAGACGAGGAGCAATCCTTGAAGACGGACTGTACATCTCCAAAGTGAGAAGGCCAATATTAACGTCTAATTTATTTAGATATGCGGCTTTGTTGAGCCATGGGCAGAGCCATGTCTCAACAGGGGGGATGGTACAGTTGGTTAACAGAATATTCCAAACATACGGAATTAGGAACCACATACAAACATTTTGTGCAGCGTGTCATATTTGCAGTAAACACCATGCACAGGGAGCATTCCAACCAAAGCGAGGGAGTTTCCCTACACCACCATATCCGTTCCATACTATTTGTATGGAGTTTATAGAGCTGAATAAATGTGAAGGGAAGAAATACTGTTTAGTGATTATAGATATGTTTTCAAAATGGGTAGAAGCATTTCCAACCAGGAATCCGGATGCAGCAACAGCGGCAAAGGCCCCAGTAAAAGAAAGTATCCCTAGATCTGGCATACCGGAAAGAAGCTACAGTGACAATAGAACACATTTTGTGAACCAGACAATCCAGCAACCTGGGGGATTCTTTGGGATTTCCCTGAAGAATCATTGCACGTACCACCCACAGTCAGCATGACTGGTGGAGAGGTACAATGGGATTTCGAGAAATAAGTTGAGGAGGTTGATGAGTGACACCCAGACGAATTGATTTGCTGTCTACCTCTAGCATTGCTGAGCATGACAACAGTTCCAAATGTAAAGGGTTTGACCCCCTTTGAAGTAGTATTTGGAATGGCATATTATGTGCCACAGTGGAAAGCTGTCATGCCTGCAGAGCTGGAGGTCGATGGCTCATTAGCCAGTTACATGAGAGGATTGTTAACCAATAACACTGTTTTGCAGTTAAACTCTTTTTCAGATAAAGAACAAACGAAGCCAGACGCAGAGCTGACTCCAGGATCCTGGGTGTGGTTGAATGTTATCCAAACAAGTAACCGGACGAGTCCAACATGGGAAGGTCCGTACCAGGTACTGTTGGCAATGCCTACTGCAGTAAAGGTTGCGGAGAGGTCATCCTGGGTTCACCTGACCCTTTGCAAACCGGTAAAGAATATCCAGTCTGATTTACATGTCGTAGCCGATATACCACAGAGACAGAATGACCAGGGGCAGAGTGTATAACAATACAAAGCAACCCCAAAGACATTGGTTAACTGTCCTACTGATCATACACCTATTAACCATGTTTGTGGTAACTTTTCTTTTGCTGGGATCTTTCCTGCATATAACTACACAGATACAAATAATGAAACATGATGAACTGGCCACAGATTGGCATCCAAACCTCAACACATACCTAGCCATGAAGCGAGTGCATGTAGAGACTATGAACATTTCAAATTGCTGGGTTTGTACTGCCATACCTACAGCATATGGAGGACTTTTGATGTCTGCTGTCCCCTTGGGGATAAATTGAGACTTGTGAATATCTACCTTCTGATACAGGTTCTGTGAGATCACAGGACAAAGTGGCACTGTACTTACCTGTTACACAAAAAGGAATTGTTTGTTTTTATAAACATGATACAGTCCAAGTTGGTGGGAGTAATTGTAACATAACTGTGTCTTACAAATGTCATATAAAAGCCAAAGATCACAGTACTAGTTGTAGCACGATGTATGATTCGTATTTAATCTTAATGAGAACAACGTGGAAAGATGTGCAGAAACATCCTGAATTGTATAAACAGTTGTCTGTTATAGACAGGAAAATGTTACATGCAGAGTTAACCCGCAGCAGTAGTAAAGTAGAATATTGTTATTTTGTTTGTGGGGAAAAAAGCATATCAATGGTTACCTGAGAATTGGTCCGGCAGTTGTTTTTTGGGTTATCTGGTTCCAGCCATAAGACATAACTGCAGAATTGCCTCTGGGTACGATACGAAATGTAAGAGATATAGCTCGAAGAACTGGGAACTCAGTCGAGAAACCTACAAATCCAGTGGGTGAAATCGAAGCTGTTTGGAAAGATCATTCTTCTGTAAGAGATAAAGGAAAATTGACTCATATGGACTTGAGTGACAGTGTTATATCCTGGGCTGGAATAATCCCAGCTTATGGAGCAGTGAAATCAATCAGGGAACTGAGGAAGTTGTCAAAACCTCTCGAAGTAATGAGCAATGCGACTTTTCCGCTCTCGAACTTGTGACTGATGAACTGAATGCAATGAGAACTGTTGTGCTACAAAATGCAATGGCTCCCGACTGCACCCTGGCGGCGAGAGGTGGTACGTGCACGCTTATCAAAGAAGACTGCTGTGCGTATATACCACATAATAAGCACGATATCAACGACCACCTAGAGGTAATACAGCAGGTATCAGCCATGGCGGAACCAGGCCCAAACCCACTGACGAACTATTTCCAGAATCCATTTGGTGGATGGGGTTCACTCATAATGAATATCTTGATTGCCATTTGTGTTGTTTTGCTCATATTGGGAGCATGTGTCTGTTGTGGGATACCTTGTATGAAAGGATTAGTTAGGGACTCTGTTGACGATCTGTAACCGAGACTATGTATCAAGACCTGGAGTGGAATTTGTTAATACCAAATGAAATTCTTTCTGAAATGTAAAACAAATGACTTGCCTAGTTAAACGTTCCAGAGAGGAAGAGGCTAGGGAATGAAATAATGTTGTATATGTTTCTGGATAGAATAAAAGCATTAAAAGGAGGGAGAATGTTAGAAAAAGATATATCTAAACATATATGACGTGCTAGTTTAGAAGCAAATAGTGTATAATGCATTTTATTCTATTTTACAATATGGCAGTAGAACGTATCATGCATGTAATTGCCTGAAGCGTAGCTGCAGTGTGATTGAACTCTGACCCTGGCAGTAACCAGTTCAGCAGCCGTATGTCATTCAGCATTAATTATCCGCTGGGTTAGAGAATAATAAATGTATGTACATGTATATCTTTCTTCCTTCCACTGAGGAGTATGGCCTTGTGAGCTCTATCGAAGATAGAGTACAGCTGCTCACCAGAGAGACAAAGGAACCTAGTAGGAAATGAACTGACTATTGTATCCGAACAGGCTTGGAACCTTGATGGAGCAACATTTACAGAAGGACATTCTAATTGACCAGGTGCCTTGCAAGGCTGTGCTATTCTCATGGGAAAACATTTAATAAGCATTACCTTAGCACCGTCGTATGAATAGAATATTGTGGACTATAGTGATGTAAATGCCCTGTGACTGACCACGTCATTAAGGTGGGCAAAAGCTGATTGTATAGAGTCAGACAAAACTCTATACTTGTACTGCATAGTTATTTGCCTCCTGGTGTACACTATTAAAATGTTGTGAAACTGAGCTTCCTGTGTTATTGACTGTCATTTTGAAAAGCCTAATGAGTGTTACAGTCTGATTTTAACAACTTAATTGACAGATGTGTATGTCATAGCATGGGAATAGGCCAAGCCAACCACCACAATCACCATGTGTACCACATACAAACAGCCAGTAACACGCAGTAGTAATGCATGAAGGCATACACGACTGTGGGAATAGCACAGGACATATGGCACGTGCCAAGTGTAGATGCATGACACAAAACCCCAGGATGGGGCTCCCTGCAAAGAGGAACATTTGCCAACCACACCTCGCACAGATGTACCGGCAATGAAAACACATGCCAAACACACAGCAACACTACCGTCCATCCCACGACCGCAACGGAGGCTGGTCAAAGACCACCATGACGCACGCACAAACAGGGACACGTGTAACCGTTGCCTTAACACCCCCCCATAGGCCAAAGAATAATAGAATGGACATATGCATGTAATGTTGTGAAGGATGTGTGGTAGTCCTCAGTATCACAGTGGTAGGGACACAGATACACTGTAATCAACCGTGACGTATGTGCACTGTAGACAGCATACCTGCAGGTAATACAGAGGACAATCACGTGCCACAGAAATATACACATGAGAAAGAGGATAGGGGATAGACAAGTGTAAATGGGACAAACTATGAACATAGGTTCATAGGCCCATAGGTACAGGGTAGGCTATCTACCCAAGGTCAGCCATAACCCTAGTCCATAGTTAGGATTCCTTTGCCAACCTTCCGGTCCGGAGATAAAATGCCTATGATATTGCCGTACCTCTGTCAAGCAGTGATAATGATGTTATCCCTGGGGTATATCTGCAATCCCCCATCCAACGGACAAGATCCCCCTCGAACAAGGCTAGCAAGGATCTCTGCCTCACATGTACTGTGATGTAGATCCACAGCATAGTGAGTGTCTGGGTGACGTATGTGTCACTCCAACACATCCTATTAATGACCGCGTCAAGGTTCACATCATCTGCCCTTGTGGTTCCGAGGGATGTAGATACAGTAGGTGAAGCATAGACATGACATATGGGTCGACATGGCCTCGTATGTCAGGCACAGGTCAACACCGAACAGGAGATATGTGACCGAATGGAGCAGGGGTCCTAACAGTGGGGCAGCATTACACAAATCCCTGACACCCTGCATTTGTATGACAATTAACCTATGAGGCCTTCCCAGCTGCTGTAGGTGTCGGGTCAGATACCCTCCGAATGGGGCAATGTACTCAATCATAGGTGTAACACGTAATGAGTACAAGGAGACAATGACCTACCCTGATCTAGATGTGAATCCCTGCACAAACAGGTGGGCAATTTAGAAGTCCTACCGAACCAGGATAGCAACGTGTGTGTTGAACGAATGGTGACCGACAACCTGTGTCCCCTGATCCCTGGTAATTACCCCGCTCAGTGGACTGCCACCCATATGCCGGACAGGGGTGACCTCGTTCTCCTCGACGGGTATGGTTTTGCATTACCTTGCATTTAGCTGTAGGCCATGTCCCTGACAGCAGATATGCATATCTGGGAGGCCCCTTTGAAGGATATCTGTGTCAGATGTCCGTCCCACTATGGCACCCGGTTCGCAGTCATCTACAAGCAATGTCGCCCATAACACCCCTGTGTGTGCCTGTACTGTGGAAATGTAGATGTAGAAGAGGAGTGGACCCAGGGCAGAGCCCCGTGGGACACCGCCTGTGACAGGCAGTAGGTCCGACATGCTGCCAGCAACTATGACCGCGTGGGCCGTGTCACATAGCCAGTTTACAACCCATCCTGCGATGTACATGTTCACATCCAAGCCGATGGGTTTATCAATGATACCCGAGGGGGGTATTGTGTTGAAGGCCTTTGCCAGGTCGAGGTAGGCTGTATGGACTGCAAGACCCCCATCAATGGCCTCGGTGACTGTCCCGAAAACGTCAACCATGCTTTAAACGCATGAACCGCCCCTGACCAAGCCAAACCGGGTTGGATGCAAAGTATGCAGGTCCCCTATGCCTTCATCTACGAGCCGCAGTATGATCCCTTCCCATGTGTTTGCAGATAGGTCTCCTCATGGTAATGGGACAGTAATAACCAGGGTCAGTGGAGGCATTGGCCCTGTGACGTGGGACTACAGTCGCCGTGCGACACAACCCGGGTACGTTACCCGAGGTGAGGCTAGAAATAAACAGCTGTCCTAACTGTGGGTCTAATTCCTCAATGAGATCGTGGAGTACACAGTCGGGTCACCAGCTGGTCCCATGGATGCTATGTTCACTACCCTGGAGAGAGCATGTTCCACCCGTGTGTCACAGAACATTCAGGGACCACAAACCGCCGGTACAGACATCTCTTCATGTGGGGGGGAGGGTGTGGAGATGTCTTCACCGAACCTGTCAGCCCGTATGTTGGCAATGTGTGTATGTTGAGTAAACTCCACATCATCGTGAACCCAGTCAGAGCATATGTGGGAGTGACCTCCCAGGTGTCCAACATAGCAAATGAAGGCTGTATGATTGTCAGCCAGGTCCATGGAGATATATCTGTGGAACGTGCCCCGGACCATGTCATGACAGCCTGTAGCTCTACACATATAATGACCAAGGGTGTCATACCTCACAAGGTGCCTGCTCTGCCTTGTAGTAGCCACCTCCTCTCATTGTACAGCTTGTGTATGGCTGGGGTACACCACACTGGATGCTTGGCATTGGTACGATGAACCACAGTTGGGTAAGGGAATGCCTGATCCATGCAGTCCTGTAGGTACTGGCAGACGCCATATGTAAGTGATGCAGTGGCTGCAGTACTGTTGACCACTTGCTCAGGGTCCTTAAAGGAGACCACAGTAGTGTTCAGAATTGTGAATTCGGCCTTTGAGAAAGCCATGTGTATGGTAACCGGCAACACCCACAGCAACGGATGTCAATAGCAGAAGCCATTGTCCAAATAACATACATTAACTTCGGCATGACAATATGTATTATTATACATGTATTGACACGTGTCTGCTAATTACATTTGCAAATGGCCATTAAGACCGTGCCAAAGTGCCCGTGATTTACCTAGTCTGGAGGTGTCGTTCCGACAATAAAGTGGCGATACTTCCCAACCGGGACCTCTGGGGATTAATTAAAGTGGTTGTTAACCTGCAACATTGGATGTACACCATTTGGTTCCGGTCTCGGAAAACATGGTTTCCGTAGCACTACACACTATGGGTAGTCAAGCGGACATCCGCGATTGGTGAACACACAGCAGCAGTCAAACCCACTGGCCACACGGACACAGTCCGACAAGCTCTACACTTTACATATGCACATTGGTGTCCATTGTAGGACCCAAAAATTTTCCCGTACGGAATGCGTGCCCGCCTTCATCGCCACTCACGTGTACCGATAGTCGTGACCACGTCACAGCTAGACATATGCACCGCAAGCGTGTTCAATGTTGATGATAGCTGTCCATGAAATGCAGCACATATGCACAGAAATCCCCAGAGTTCCGAGTCCATAGAAGTGTGTCCACATCACAGTCCCGCACACATGAAGGATGTGTAATGGGTACTGTTGACTGTTGCAGTCAAGGGATCCTGGGTATGTAGAAACAGGGCTCGGTGTCGTTTGGCAGGTAATCCTTTGTCCCGCCCCGTGGGAGGGATGTAAGCGTAGCACCTGCCTTACTCCCCACTAATAATGCAAAGCATCCACCGGAGATTGCTAAATGCAGGTGTGAAATGTGTACAGCCCTATACCAGTGTCCAGTAGGCAATTCCCATGGATGGACAAGCGTACGACCAAGATGGCACCCATAACTGCAAACCCGGTGGAATTACACAGCCGCAATAAGGCATAACACAGGTAATACACATAGGGACTACACATGACATTCCCCATACAAAGTCGGACCGCCGTGCGAACATCGGCATACACAGCACGCAATCTGCCAGCAACAAAATGGGGAGCACTCACTACCATACTGCGTAACAGATGGGCGACCTGTGGAACACATACTAATGGCACACCAACAACGTCAACTAGGATATGTAAACTATGGTGTTCCCACCTATGAAGAAAACATGCTTCAATGAATACAGAGGGGATCAACATGTTCCGGTGGTGTTATGTTGAAATTACAGTGACGGATATGTCCTATTGGGACGTCTGAGGTTTATCCAAAGCGGTTGCTAACCTGCAACTTTGGATGTACACCATTTGTTCACAGTTCTAAATCACCTGGTTACGTAGCACCACATAGAATGGGTAGTCAAACAGACATCCGCGAATGGGGAACATACAGCAGCAGTCAAAACCACTGGCCAGTTGGGCACAGTCCAGCAACATCTAACTTTACATATGCACATTGGTGTCCATTGAAGGACCCAAAAATACCTTCTCACAGAAATCACTCCAGCCATTTCCGAACAACAGACGAAGCTATAGCCGTGACTATGGCACAGTTAGACATATGCACCACCTGCGTGTTTAAGGTTGATGACAAGTGTCCATGAAATGCAGGACATATGAACAGAAATACCCAGATCGACGTGTCCATACATGTGCGTCCACATCCCAGTCCCGCACGCATGAAGGATGTGTAATGGGTAGTGTCGAGGGTTGCAGCCATGGGATCTTGGGTATGCATAAATGGGGCTCGGTGTTGTTTGGCAGGTACTCCGTTGTCCCGCCCCGTGGGAGGGATGTGGGCGTAGTACCTGCCTTACTCCCCACTAATAATGGAAAGCATCCACCGGAGAATGCTAAATGCAGGTGTGAAATGTGTACAGCCCTATACCAGTGTCCAGTAGGAATTCACATGGATGGACAAGCGTACGACCAAGATGGCACCCATAACTGCAAACCCGGTGGAATTACACTGCCGCAGTAAGGCATTACACAGGAAATACACATGGGACTACAGTTGACATTCCCCATACAGAGTCGGACCGCCGTGCGAACACCGGCTTACACAGCACTGAATCTGCCAGCAACAAAATGGGGAGCACTCGCTACCATACAGCGGAAAAGATGGGCGACCTGTGGAACACATACTAATGGCACACCAACAACGTCAACTAGGATATGTAAACTATGGCGTTCCCACCTATAAAGAAAACATGCTTCAATGAATACATAGGGGATCAACATGTTCCGGTGGTGTTATGTTGACAGTACAGTGACGGATATGTCCTATTGGGACATTTGAGGTTTATTTAAAGCAGTTGCTAACCTGCATCTTTGGATATACACCATTTATTCACAGTTCTAAAACACCTGGTTTACGTAGCACCACGTAGAATGGGTAGTCAAACAGACATCCACGATTGGGGAACATACAGCAGCGGTCGAAACCACTGGCCAGTTGGACACAGTCCAGCAACATCTAACTTTACATATGCACATTTGTGTCCATTGTAGGAACCAAAAATACCTTCTAACAGAACTCCATCCAGCCGTTTCCGACCACCAGATGATGCGATAGCCGTGACTACGGCACAGTTAGACATATGCACCACCAGCGTGTTTAAGGTTGATGACAGGTGTCCATGAAATGCAGGACATATGAACAGAAATCCCCAGATCGACGTGTCCATACATGTGCGTCCACATCCCAGTCCCGCACACATGATGGATGGGTAACGGGTACTATCGATGGTTGCAGCAATGGGATCTTGGGTATGCAGAAATGGGGCTCAGTGTTGTTTGGCAGATAATCCGTTGTCCCACCCCGTGGGAGGGATGTGGGTGTAGCACATGACCTACTTCCCACTAATAATGCAAAGCATCCACCGGATAATGCTAAATGCAGGTGTGGAATGTGTACAGGCCATAACAGTGTCCAGTAGGCAATCCCCATGGATGGACAGGCCTACGACCAGGATGGCACCCATACCTGCAAGCCCGGTGGAATCACACAGCTGCAGTAAGGCATAACACAGGAAATACAGATGGAAACTACAGTAGACACTCCCCATAGAAATCCAGACCGCCGTACGAATACCGGCGTACACAGCACTCGATCTGCCAGCAACAACATGGGGATTACTCGCTGCCATACTGCGGAACAAATGGGCGACCAGTGGAACACATACCAATGGCACACCAACAACGTCAACTAGGACGGTCATAGGATGTTTAAACACTGGCGTTCCAGCTTATAAAGAACATCCGTCAATGAATCAATAGGGTCCACATGTTCTGGTTGTGTCACATTGACAATACAGTGGCGTATATGTCCTACTGGGCCGTCTGAGGATTACTTAAAGCAGTTGCCAACCTGCAGCATTACATCAATACCATTTGGGTTAATCGTAGTAGAACATGGGTTTCGTAGCACAACATAATATGTGTAGTCAAACACACATCTTCGAATGGGGAATATACAGCAGCGGTCACAATCACTGGCCAGATGGACACAGTCCAACATGTTCTACATTTTACATATGCACATTTGTGTCCATTGTAGGACCCAAAAATGTATCCGTACGCAATGTCAACCGGCTGCGATCGGGAGACCCAGATGATGTGACAGCCGTGACTACGGCACAGCTACATATATGCACCACCAGCGTGTTCAAGGTTGATGACAACTGTCCATGAAATGCAGGACATATGCACAGGAATCCCCAGATTGTCGAGTCCATAGATGTGCGTCCACATCCCATTCCCGCACACATGGAGGATTTGCAATGGGTACTGTCAGGGGTTGCAGCCATGGGATCGTGGGTATGCAGAAATGGGTGTCGGACTTGATTGGCAGATGATCCGTTGTCCCACCCCGTGTGAGGGATGTGGGTATGGCATATGCGTTACTCCGCACTAATAATGCAAATCATCAACCGGAGAATGCTAAATGCAGCTGTGAAATGTGTACAGCCCTATACCAGTGTCCATGAGGCAGTTCCCATGGATGGACAAACGTACGGCCAAGATGGCACCCACAACTGCAAACCTGGTGGAATCCCACAGCTGCAGTAAGGCAAAACACAGGGAATACAGATAGGGAGTACAGTAGAGACTCCACATAGAATGTCAGACCGCCGTGCGAATACCGGTGTACACAGCTCTCAACCTGCCAGCAAGTGAATGGGGATCACTCGCTTCCATACCGCGGAACAAATGTGCGACCTGCGGAACACATACTAATGGCACACCAACAACGTCAACTAGGAAGGTTATAGGATGGTTAAGCTATGGCGTACCCACATATAAAGAACATCCTTCAATGAATTAATAGGATCCTGCCCTATCAGCTTGACAAGCCTTGTCTGCAAAGCTGCGGGGAGGTCCATACTGGTGCCCATGAATACAGACAGTGGTGTACAGCCAATACCGGAACATACCCACAACGACTTAGTCAAGGGCAGATCCTGCCTCCCAAACCTGCTCGGCCTGTCTGGAGCGGTCACTAAGGCCATTGATGGGGGTACATCGGTTTGCACACACTACCATGACCTGGCGGGAGCGTTCAAAACACACTCCACGTGGGACTCATGGAAAGGCTCGCCAGCGTACATGTGGGGACATATGTCACACGATGGTTCTTGTAATGGATGGAGGTCACACCACACAGGGTTTGTGTTCCTGGTGCCGTGTCAGACTCAAAGCTGGTCTCGAGTGGAGGCCCACAGGGCTCAGTCCTGGGCCCCCTGCCATTCGGCATTCGACCTTTCAATGTGCATGCAAACATAGGGGGATTGTGGCAGACAAGGTATGCAGATGACTGCACACCGGCCACCATACCCAACACCCCATCTGACACGGACATCCACCTGGGGCCTCATAGACATGGATAACTGGTGCCAGAGCCATGGCCTGCTGCTACATGCCAGAGGAGGTGCAGACCTACCCAGTGGGAAGGACATGTTCGCCCCGACATAACATGTAGGTGGTAATCCATTCAACATGGTGGACGTGTTCAGGGAAATGGGTACCACACCTGTCGGTAACCTCTGTCAACACACACAATGCCAATGTGGGTGGGAAGACATTCCACTGTGGCCACCTGGTCTGGAAGGAATCACATCCACATCAGGGGTGTTCATTGTACCCCTGTACACATCACACACCAGACCAATGATTGCGTACAATGGCACATCTGGGCTGTACCTAACCTGACACCTGCAGCACTCGGAAGGACCACAAATGTTCCACGACACGGGGATAAAGGTGCTGGGACATGTGTCACACGCTGCCCGACCAAGAGGACTCCGGCTGTATACCTTCCCAGCACGTCTGCTCTGTGGTGATCTGTGCCTGACATAGACGGCCATGTCCGACCTGGGTGACATGGACATGTTCCACCTCCTAGGCTCCAGGCAAACACGGGCACAGAAGTGACTGTCAGACACCTCACCACGAAGATGACTAGGACGTGCTGGGGGAACAGGGTCAACGCCCAGAGACCCCCTACAACACGGAGAGGATTGCCAGCCCATGTGAAGCAGAGGCCCTGACTGACTTTGTCCAGGAGTAATCATGACGTGTGGATGTGTGATCATAGGTATGCGCCAGGCATCATCTCTGTGTCAGTGCTGGACGGGGGACAGGAGACCGATGGATGTGGTATCCTCATCCTAAGGGGTGTTAGCAGCCACACACACTCTGGCTAGGTTTACACATGCCGTAGGGCACATAGCCTGGTATGTACATGTGCGCCTATGTACCTATGTAGGGGTCCATGCCGGTTGCGGGTACCTGTGCTATGCTGATATTGCCAGATGTGCCTGTGGGTACCCCACAACTACACGGGGAACTGATAACAGTGCTCCCAGTAGGCACATGCAAGTACACCATAATTGGCATACGGGTTAACTGAACCAACATGGTGCTACACATGTAACCACCACGCATACCGTGTACACAAAACAATGAATCCTGCACCTGCACTACATGGTATGTCTGCTGCATGATGTCAGTGCATGACCCACGTCACATACGCACCTGTCACCTGCCATACACAACCACCGCAACATACACATCGCGTACTATGCGGACACAGGTATGACATACACCTCTCACTATCTTGTCCACCCTGTGCATCAGAATATGTTTGCATAACCGTTCACCGATGGTGTAGCTCACAGTTCTGCGGCAGAGGCTTCATCATATGCACAGGGTGATATGTGTGCCACGGGCATAGGCTGTACCAATGGATGACATCATGTGTGTGTGTAAGGGCCTGTGCATTTACTGGGCATGACTGTGCAGAATGCATGTGGATGTGGTGGAGCCCCACAGTTGTGTCTGCTGTGTGTGGGTATGTGTGTACACAGTTCAGTCATCTGTGATGCCTACACGGGGTATACTTGGCAGCCCCAGACTGTACAGTGCAGGTGGTACAGCTCACTGTGTCCGCCTGCGGCGACGTGACCCGTGCCTGCCTGGGGTCGCACGGGCACTACCGGGTGGAGGTATAGAGTGGCCACTCTCCGATGACACATGTCCGCTGGAAACGTGTCCACGCTGGGACCGTCCAGGGCCACGTCCACGTGGCCTGCTGTGTCCTGGTGTGGTTGGTGTAGCAGCAGCTGCACTGCTGCTGCTACCAGCACTGTGTGGGTGGGCATGGGAGGTGGCACGCACACGTCGACCTGCACTCGGTGGTGTTGCTGGCCTACGCCCACGTGCCCTACGCCTCACCCCTACCAGGTGTTCCAGCATGGACAGCTCACGCTCATGGATGGCCATGCCTCGGTCGAGGATCCCAGCCATCTCACCTAATCTCCTATCCAGAACATCGGCAAGCTGCTGTTGGGCATTCGCCAATGACTGGATGTTCTCATTTAAGGAATGGATTGCGGACCTCTGCAGCCTCTGCCCTTCCTGATTCTGCCGTTCGGCACGTGCCTGCGCCGCCATTACAGTCTGAAACATGCATCTGGTTATACCAGCTGCTGCACCCTGCACGGCAGGTGAATGTCTAGCAGTTCTCCTCCTACGAGCAGCACCTGCCACATGCCTGTGTGGCACTTCACCAGTCATTACACTGGCAACATCGTGTGTACCCGCACCTTCTGCAGCCACCACACATTCCTGCTCGGTGCCAACAGACGCTGACTGTCCATCATCTATGGGCAACGGTGTTGTGGTATGTGTCGGCATCTGAACCGTGTGCGGGGATGAAGGGGACATAAGTGTGATGTTCTCCAATGGCACAGTGTCTGCCCGTGACGACCCTGCCTGTGCCTCATGCACATGGTCATCACCGCTAGTATCTGTGGGGACACTAGCATCAGATGGACCGCAGGAGGGGAACGCACCTACAGCACCTGTGAATACAAAGACATACCATAAGTTACATTACACACACACAGACACACACACAGACACACACACACACATGTGGACACATACACGCTGACATACACACGTGGACACACACACATGCAGACACATCATGCATGTGATATTGCAGGTGGCATGCAGCATTCCCACACCACAGCCCAGTGAATGCAGCCCAGACATTAATAGTGGCAGTATGCATACTGCCCTGGAGTGCACACTACATCAGGCAGATGTCTTTTAGTAGGCTTGCAGTACACACATTCATGGTAGTTTGCATGCATCACTGTGATACACCGTGTGGCCACAGGCGGGTTAACAGTACACATGGCTGGCATCACTATGTCATGTACACCGCAAACATGTGCGGTATCATGTGGACATGTGACGATGGTGTCCCACCACATGCACCACATTACAATGGATGTCACAGTGCAGTGTTATGTGTACAGTCTACAGATAGAATGCATGTGTAACAAGGATGTCTGTGCAGGTGTGGTTGGTGTGAGCTGTGTACATAGCTGTACAGTGGGGAGTACGGGCACTGTGCCACTGCACGGCAGCAGGACACAGGTATGTTTCTGTGTGATGCGTGACCTGGACGCATTACGTTGCCATGTCTGCAAGTTAGTTCTGCTGCTCAACAGCACGTATATGGCAGACATTGGTGGCACCTCTAGTGGCTGCAGACAGGCATTCCATTTCTCTGGTGTACCACATTGGATGTCCAGGGGGTCCACTACAGTGATGAGCCCACTATGTATGGACAGGGTGCAACGGTGACTACCCACTGCGGATGTACTGTGTGGCAACATGCCTGTAGGTATCACTCATGGCCATGTTTGTCTGGTTCATCGACAATTGTGTGTGATGGGCATCGTGCACACAGCCCTGTGGTGACCCATGTGACATACAACCGTACTAGTCTGAGGTGTCACATTCCCTAAGGCTATGCAGACATTGTGGATGTCTGCTATGTCGTGCATAGGTCATGTCATGGTGTGACAATGTTGCGGACAGACATCCACGTGCATGGGACATGTCATGTGCCATGTCACAACGTGTGCACCCAATGCAGGGGCATAGGTCACAGTGGTAACACCTGTGTTCTGGCCAGATCACAGCTCACTATGTGGTACTGTGTGCATACCGCAGAGGCATACCGATGCATACTACACATGCAGCCATTGTGGAACACCTCCACCATTGTATGCATAGCTGACTGCACATATCACACCAATGGGTTATGTGGTGTCATGCCAGTCTATACTAATGGTTGTATCTACTGTACATGGGTGGTGTGTGTCGGGTGGTGCAACCTGTATACCGTGACTGGGGCACACCCAGGTGTGCATGTCATACCTGGACACATGGGGAATATCGATACACCGTATCATGCCTTTTACTAGCAACAGTCTTACCTGCGACAGACCCATGTCTGTGCGACACGCCAGACGTACCTGTATAGGGAAGACACAAAAGTATACACATTATCCATTACTATCGCCATGGTAAGCACTGTGCATGTCACATCATGCACCTGTGTGTTAGCATGTGCTATGCACATGTCTGCAAACACAACATAGCATACTGTAGTATGCATCTTGTGTGGCCATATACCTGGCATGTGTTGCTATATTATGTGTTGTACTATGACACCCACTCCTACGTCGCTTATCATACAAACATGCAACACTGACTTACCAGGCAGCTCCAAGCTCATTGGTTGGGAGACACCCACCTCCACGATGGATGCGAGGGTTTCAGCATGTTGTTCCATGGGTGTCCCCAGACTGGCCAGGAGCTCCTCTGTGGGTGTGAGTGGGGGCTGGGTTTGTGGCCCACCACCTGTCCCACCTTGCTGTCTGGCGATTGCAGCGGCACGCTGTCTCGCATGCCGGATTAGGTCTGTGCAGTGCCTGCGGATCTGTTGATATGTGCGGTTGTGTCCGCCCAGGGTGTTCACCCTCCTGCGCATATCCTGCCACATGTCTTCCCATTGTTGTGCCTGCAGTGGCACGTGGCTGAACAGGATGTCATAGTTATCATGGAGCAACGGTATTATCACCTCATCTTCCTGTCGGCTAAAGGCAGGCAGCCGGGAACGTGGCATTATCTGTAAGACATAATGATGGTGACAGGTCACATTTACACTGCTGTGCTGGCATACTGCTGGACATACATTGCTATGACATGTACAACATCTGCACAGTAATCTCTGCGATGCATCATGGCAGTGACACAGCCGATGTGTTGCCGTCACACCATTGAGCAGTGGGTGTCATATCATATCTGTGTGTCACCTCATCACACTGTACACGCACCATGTTGATGTTAGCCTGCTGTGGACATGTGTACCTGCCTGCACCTGTGTCCATATCAGTTGGCACGGGTCCCCATGTGACAACAGTTCTACTGTTCACCTGGATGCTGTGTATATGTCACTAGACATCACGTACGCAGCCATTATGAACATCAGCGGTGGCACTGCACACATACACATGGACACCTGCACATGCATGTGTTGTGCCATGTACATCCACACAGCACTGTACGGGTGTTGGACAACTTGCCACGGCTCACCTGTGTTGCACATGTGATACACATGGGACAATGTGTAACCATGTCACATTAGCAGGAAAGGTCATGCATAGCATGTGCACATGCACATTGTCCACAGCAACACACAGCACCTGTAACACCACAGGGTGCATCACCGCCACATTACTGCTGTGGACGGTTGATAGTGACAGTGCCTTTTGTCCATCGCACCATGTAGGACTGTGATAGCATGTGCAGCCTTGCTGGGCAGGGCTGCATGGTATGGCAGGGTATGCCACATACATGGCACTAGGATGTGATCCACCTGGGGGGTAATGATATTGGCAGGGTGGCTGTCCATTCCATATGTCATTGCTATGTGTATATGGACATTACACATGTCTATCATCATGGTGTGGACACTGGCCTTATGAAAAGTAGGCTGCACGCTGCTTGGTGGGGGTGTGTCTGGTGCATGCAGGTATCGCACATCCATGCATACACTTTAACCCTGACAGGTGCTATGTGCTGCGATATTGATCAACACAGTGCTGTATGTGGCCACACACTGCTATCCCGTGCACATGGATGGTTGCCTGGACTGACGTGGGTACCACATATGTCTACATCCAGTGCCTGCTGCCACCCCCATGTCTGCTGGTGCACTGCACACCGCCATCCCTCCCACGGGAAATGTGGTGTTGGGTACAGCATAGGTATCCATGTATGGGGACAGGGATGTTCACATAGTAGGGGCACTGATGGTATCGTCGATCTGACCATACACGTATGACGCACCCCTCACACATACAACCCATTCATTATGTTGTTCACAACACTGACACAGCTATACTGCTATGCCGGAGACATTCACAGACGTACATACACAGATGCATGCACGTCCGTCTGAGGCATGGCCTGGACTATTGGTGTGGTTGGGCACATAATGTGTTTGAGTGCGGCTGGCGCAGACCTACTGTGCACATGTCTACACAGTAAGCCTGTTCTACAGTAGGCATCGGTGATGTGCTGTGCACATATCATATCTGCACATTGTGTTGGTGTCTGTCTGTCCACGGGCCAGTGGTGGGACACACAGGGATATTGTTGAACATATATGCATGCAACCCTGTACTGCTGTACCGCTAGCTTCTCGGGTGCTAATGTGTCATAGACATGCACACCGTACCCGCACATGTGGTAGTGGGTTGCCACCCGTACCCATCTCCTCTTGTGGGTTGCTATCATCCAACACCCTCTTTGTATTGTATGCTCAGGCTATGCACCTGTGTGGGGCATGTGGGCATGCAATGCAGTACTACGTGCCTTTGCACCCATCGCAGAACAAGTCACACAGGTACACTGGCAGCCATACACTTCACAGCTTGATGATGGCACAACACGTGTTGTACACACGTAACACATGTCCTGTGGGACATGGTCAAATGTACAGGCATGTCCAACAGTCACATGCCACTACTACCCCTACATGATGGCTATGCAGGACATGTGGCGGTTCAGCAACTGTCACATGTACACAAGCAATGCCCCCCTACCTACATTACGTGGTACTGCCTGTGGGGCATGTGCATCTGCATCCATGCTATGGCCATAGATGACAGTTGTACATCGATATGTGCAACATACCTCATTGGGTGTTCTCATGTGTGCATGTTCAACATGTCAACGCATTGTTTGTGTCTGTCAGACAGTCATTGTTGTGCATGGATTACATGGCAGCCATGGCGTACTGTGTGTGATTCCAGGTACTTCATTGGGCTACCAGCATTGTACATTATTACAGCACATTCCAGCCATCACGTAGCCATCCTAGCTGACACTGTTATCCGGCCAGTGGGAGGTGTTCTGCCATGTGCACATATGTCACACAGTATGAGGGTGACTGACACACATTCTCAGGACAGGGTTCTGACTGCTGTGGATGTGTGTGATGCTGTCGACGACCATGACTGCGCCAGATGGTGACATCTGGATGTGTAACATTCACAACACACACCTACCTTCACGTAGCAACACATCATCCACAACAATGGACATCCCTGCATGAACACTGTGTGCAGTATGTCTGTATGACCACTGCAGGCACCACTGGTAGCCACCAGCATGGCTGCCAACAGCAGCAGTGTGTATCCTGTGTGAACATGGGTTACACCATTCACAACACACCTGTGTCAGATGGCCCTGTTGTGGGTCACAGTGCAGTTCCACACATCATGTAACAGTATACATCATGCACCGATATGTTGCGGACATGTGAACAGCTGTGCAACTCAACATATGCACACATAACACATCACCTGGTACAACGTGTCTGTCTTACCACACGTTATTGTGACCACCCTGTGATGACATTGTACAGGCTACGTGGACTGGGACATGTGATGGCTCAAAGGTATATTCACCCTCCGGGTGTGTGTCTAGCCAGGTGTACAGTAGGCAGTGGTCTGCACACGGGGATACTGTACATTGGCCTACTCTGTCACTGCGACTGTTGACTATGCTCATACTGTACTTATACAGGCATGTGGTATTTGTCCAGTATGACAGTCGTGGTCAACCACAATACTATGGCACACATGACCTGCGGACATCTGCCTAGGGTGTGGGGCCCACATGTACATCTTCACATGCTATGCTGCCTCTGCAGAGGTGTCACATGTCTGTCTCCAGCAGGGCTGTCACAGGCAGGCACGGCATGCAGTGATGTGTGACAATGCTTGCACCCTCCACTGTGCTGCACACAAGCACTGCACACACAGTAAGGCACGCCTGACATTTATCTGCGGTGCCTGGGACCTGCCTCCATGCTCTGCCCAGCACACCTGCCAGTCCAGATTGTACACAGATCATACCTCCCAGGCACATACCTGGACTGCAACACACACAGGTGAGGGGATCCCACATCACACAATGATTTACACACATACTGTATATTTTCCGAACACAATGCATCATAGGTACTCCATGTTCAGATACCCATGTTTGTGACCGCTAGACACATTGTGACACGCAACAGAGAGTACACTGTACACCACAGGTTACATGCTGGCTGTGTTGTCATACTGTACATTGCACCTTGGACAGTTGCTACTGCCATGTGCTGACGGCAACCCACACTTCCCTAGTATGGACTCCCATGTACCCACACATGCTTGGCCATGCACTACACATAGCTGGGTGACACATTACACAACACATACCATACCTACACTACCCTCGGCATGCACCATACCTCCATGTGTCTGTGTGTTAAACCTACGGATATCCCCCCTCTGGTAGATGAACATATATGCTTCGCGGCCCTGCTGGCCACACCCTGGACACACACCCATCGCAGCATACATGGTACATGTGCTCAACGGCCGGTACTACTGATGTCTGCTGACGGGGGTGGTTAATGGCATGGCACCCTGGCAGCTGGACAGTATATGTGACTATGCTGACACATATCACAGTGCACTTCCGCTACATGTACGCAATGGTAGGGACCACGCTATTCCACACAGAGACATGGTGGTACTGGCCTTTTCACAGACGCCATGGTGGTATTCATGTTCCATGCACATGTGCTGTATGGGCGCATGTGCAGGCTGTTGCACGGTGGGTATATTCAAATGTGTGGGGTGCATCACTTGACAGTCATGGTGGGTCCTCGTGGTCCATCACATGCTCCACAGCTAGCTACCTACACATGACCACCGTACATTGCAGTGTGGGCCCTCACGCAGTGTGGTGGTATGTCTGTGTTGTTTGGCTACATCCACATTCAATGTAGCATACAACAGTCACCCAGGCATTGCCAACAGAGATGTTGTTGGCAACATGCCAGCCAATGGGGTACCTACCAACAATACACACTCTCACTCACTACAGGGTTCCAATCCATACATGGACATCGCATTGTCCCTGTGGACACATACATGGTACTGCCATGCACACGTTATGTCCTAGGACACTGTCCCAATGTCACCTCCAATCTCCCTAGCTGTTATGTCCCGCCAACCTGGTTGGTATGTGTCTCTGCAGCAGCCCACTGAATTAACTGCTAGCCTATTCATGGACGTTGTGTACTTTGACCACCACACTACCGCATCTATCACACTACACATGGGTGGTACTGCATTGCACATGTGGGACTGCATTCGTACACCCATGACTGGACCATTCAGTATGGCACTGGGGCACATCCTCACATCCGTGCTTCACACACTCATTGACGACCTCCATGCCTTTACTGGCACCCTTGTTGGGCCTCTGTGTGCCACAGCACGCCACATCCACATGCTGGCCACCTGTCATACCATTGCATGGGTGGTTGGTGTGGTACAGAGGGTAACAGATCAGACATTATCCCCACATTGCCCTTCAGCACCATTCCACATTCTGGTATTGCCAATGTACACATCCACCATCACATCATACCCTGTGTCTCAGGATGTTAGGCTATATGACTCCTGGACAGGTCACACAGTGTTGCAAGCATATCATGCTACCTACTACATGTCAGGTACATGTGGCATTACACAGTCCTCAGTCATGTGGCCCCTCATGTTCACTATTTGCTTACATACACAACATGCTGTCACAGAGTACTGTCCATGCCTACATATCCCACATCTACATACCTGGCAGCATTCTAGCTCCACCAGCTCATACTGCTAACAACCATACAGGTGTCGGTGTGGCAGATATATCGTGTAGATGTCATTGTGTCGGATACATCACACATGGTGCATACACATCACCTTTGCATAGCGACAGTCATCCACTGGGTATCACATGGATACTGTCCCCATACATGCATATCACATTGTACATGGTTGCTGTACACACACATGCCTCACATGGTGCTGTGGTTGCCATATTCCACTGTGGCGTGGGTACACATCTGCAGGGCCACACATATCTGTACTGTGTGTGTTGCTGGTACATTGGTAGCCTTTGTACCTGTGCCATACACACATCTACACACAGGCAGGGTTACAATAACACATTTGTGGTGTACCTTCCACAACGGCTACAACCTTACATGGCACGGTATAGTCATGCCGTGATGTATACCAGGCTCAGACATTTAACATATGCAGATGACAGATGGGGAACACATCTGTACTCATCTGCATACCACTTACACAGGGGTGTCATCTACTCTGACATGGGCCATGTCCTCTGCATTAGTGATGCATGTAGTACTCCTACATGGCATTTGCAGTGGGCGGGGTGAATGAAGCACTCCTGCATATGTGCACACATGCCACGTTGCTTAGCCTGGGCTTCTGTGTTACCTCCGCAGACTAGACACACACCATGCTGTGGAACGTAGGTCCTGTGCACATCCCACAGGGACACACTGTGGCACTGGTCATGTGATAGCTCCCTTGCTGATAGGGTGACACATAGACATGGTACCACCACAGCGGCAGTACTGTGTAGACATGCAGTTGACATCCACCTCTGCTGTTCAGTGGACACTACCATGGGGAGGTGACACTACTGTGTACATTGCACATGTGTTTACACATGGACCTGCCGGACGTCATTGTTGCACACATTGCACCTGCTACAGATCGTTTGGACATGGTTACTTGGTGTTCCTTCCATTTCGGGTGGCTATTCTGCTACTACTCTGTCCCATATGTGCAGGCCATACATATCCTGTTAGTGTGCATAACACTAGGCCATACCTCCATTATGCATGCTATGCCTGTGATACTGTGTATGATGTCTTAACATATCCATCATGACAGCTTTACATTACACATACTTGACATAGTAACCCCTACTGCGAGGTATACGTGCACGTCGTGCGCACATTACGTATGACATCGACGGTATATGCCCATACACATGTGTGCTGTGACAGTATACATACATGTCCTATCCCCTGCTGTGGCACTTCCTTGTTGGACATCCACTGCCAGCATCAGCGTGGGTGGTGGCATTGTTCTGTGTTTTGCCCCCCTATGGCAGCCCTTGGGTTATCCCGGCTGTGTACATGATGTCCCACTGCTGTGCACACGGTGTCCACAGTCGTTGGTATGCTCACCGGGTTAGCACTACATAACCGCCTTTCACCACTCTTTGCTTTATGGACAGGTATCTTTACTTACAAACACCGTTCACATACAGTGCAGCTTCGTCATACATATCATGCGTTACACACCAGTACATCTCGTGGGTTCTACATACCTTTCCTGTGTTGACTTCCCTATTCCGTTCGAGTCTCGCTAGATACTTTATTCTCACTCGAGCCGTTTGGTTGTATTTGTTCGGTATGAACATACAGTTTGAATATCCTGGGAGTCTTCCTTATATCCGTCGTCACCTGCGACATGTGGGTTCATCAGACCAATAGCTGTTCCTCGGTGTGTACTTGTGCGCATATCACCTGTGCATCTCCTCCATTCATACAGTACACGTCGGAACTAGGGCATGGTTCATTCCTCGGCTGGGCGTTGGTTATTTGCACTACCTTCATGGGGATGGTATGTATTGTGTTATGTTATGTGTGACTGCAGCTGCTATGTGTGGCGTCAGGTACATTTCGCTGTGGTGTTAGCCGTGGATTGTATGTGTTGGGTATGGTATTATGTTCGACATGTGGGTGTCCCTGTCCTGGCAGCATCTGTCGATGGCGTTTTGCATTCGGATGTGTAACATAGCTCTTGTATTCCTTTACACAACGGATGCAGGTATGCATCCGCTGCTGATAGTGTTTCCCACGCGAGATGTTGCGGTTATGCCGCTGTCATTGACTGCCTGTATGTTTTTGCTGCTATTGCGGCTTGTATCCCTTTGATATGTGCGATGGGGTATATCGGCGGCTGTGGGTGACGGGTACGGGTTGTGGGCCTTGCATTTATACATACACGGTATGCTTGTGTGTGTGCTCCATCCCTGCCTGGGGAGCTGCAAGTTACCTGTCTGTTGTTCTAGGAGTGTAGGTTTTGTTGATGTCGTCTGGTGTCGGTATCGCCTGCATGTGTGCTTCCTGCATGTATTCCTCCGTCACATCGGTAGTATATCTGCGGCTGTTCGTACGTGCCGACTATCCCTTGATATTTTGTCACGGATATTTACGGTCATTGTGGTCCTGTACTTGGGACGGCCTGTATGCTACCGGTTGCCACCTATTCAGGTGGTGATTGCTTGTTTAACACTCGTAGAACACACAGCGGTGTTTACGGGACGATACGTGGGCACGATCGGTGCCGGGGTAGCACATGCGTATTTCCGCGGTACATGACTATTGCTGTGTAACATTGCCGATGTATCATTTTGAAATTAACATATCGGTGCCATACATACGGTCATGGTTTGTACATGCGTCCTTTGCATCTCATGTTGGCTATACTCCTGTGGTACATTCTGGGACATTTTCGCTTTGCATCGTTTTACGTCGCCACGTGCCTAGCCAGTGAGGAGCTCTCAGTACTACTTTGTGGGTACTGCTGTACATACGCCTGTGGTTCCTATACTGTATGCCTACACATGTTATTCCACTCCACCTGTCACATGTCACCTACATACACATTTTACAGTGGCACACACATTACACTCGAGCAGCGGAACACACGACACCCTCACCTCACACATACACATACTGCCGCTGTCACAGGGACGGTTGCACACAGTACCTACGTTGCCCGCATCGCCGGCGGCGGTGTCTACCTCCGCCCTCATATCCTAAGAATATTACCCGCACATGTCCTGTTACTGTACCGTGGCCTGGCGATCATCCCGACTCGTGAATATGCATTTAGGTAGGTTGACCTTTCCATGGGTGGCGTTCCCTGTTCTGTCCACCCTCCCGGATACTCGGGTTGTCGTTCACTATGTTTACTATGTAGAGATTTCGCGTCTTACTTCTCTGTCACCTTGCATCCCTGTGATTCCCTGTTTTACCTGTTGTACTTTATATCTGTGTATGTGTACATATATTTCTACGTGTGTAATGATATCTATCTCCATATCTGTGTATGCACATATGTACATATGTATACACCTTGCGGCGAACGTGGCAGCATACGGCTACACCGTCTGCTGTGGAACCCGCGTACGGTTGAGGTGTTGGCGTTCCATGCTCCACTGGCTGTTGGGTGTGCAGTGTTTGGGTGCTACCTATGTTGGAGTCACACATGGGACCGCCCATACGGTACACATTACGGGCGGCCATGTTTGTGTGCCATCCATTTCACTGTGTGTGCAGGTAGGGAGGTGTCAGTCCATGGGGCCTACGCTGTCAGAGTATGTGCTATACGTTCCCTCTTTGCCAAGGCATAGGCATATTGGGTACGCCTCCGTCTGCCTACTGGGGCTGGCACAGTGTGTTCATGGCGCTGAACGCTCTGTGCCTGTGCTTGCCTTGGCAGTTGTGGAGGGCTTGGTGGCCCTACACCATTATGTCCCTGCAGCAGCTGTTTCCGCAGGATCATATTATGTAGCATGGCACATACTATGAATATGTGGGCACATGTGCCTGGAGAGTACTGCAGGGCTCCACCGGATGTATCCAAGCACCGGAACTGTGATTTCAACATCCCAAACACACGCTCTATGATTATTCTGGTTTGTGCGTGTGCCTCATTATGGCGTTCTTGCATGTGTGTGCGTGCATTTCTGATGGGTGTCATCATCCACGGCTCCAGTGCATAGCCAGCATCCCCCACAAGGTGACCTTGTGTGATGTCCCCCCTGGCGAATACCTGATACAGCTGTGAGGCATGCCAGATATGGGAGTCGTGGTAGCTTCCAGGGCTGCCAGCACACACATCCATGATAATGCCCTGTGCATTGCACACGACCTGGCAATTGATGGAGGGGAATCCCTTGCGGTTTATGTAGCGTCTACTCTGCTCCCCGGGTGGTGACTTGATTTCTATGTGCGCACAGTCTATCGCACCCAGTACCTCCGGTATTGTGCCACACGGTGGAAGTGGCGATATTGCTAGCCAACTCCTCCTGAGATCTGGGGAAGTATATATACTCATGGGCATGTCGTAACATGGCATCCAGAAACTGGTGTAGTACCCTGGATGCTGATGCCTGTGAGATGCCCATTATATCCCCGGTTGGCCTTTGAAAGGTACCTGTTGCCAGTATTCGCAAGCTTACACATACCTTTGTGTCCACTGGGATGGGCTCCCTCTGTTGTCTCTTGTTCTCAGGCGTGGCTGGCACAGCTCCACTATTTGCTGTAACGTGTCCCTGTCCACCCTGTAACGCTCTACTATCTCCAGGTCTTGAAGCCCCTGGTAGGTTACCCTTGGTCTGAACACTCTCCTTCTCCTCTGAGGCCTACGGTAGTTGTCGGCACCCTCCTCCGCAACTCCGCCTGTCTCTGACACATGCCGATGCATCACGCCACGGCGGCACCCAACATATACATTTTAAAAGTTCCCGTGTGTTTACACCCTGATGTGCAGCGTTTGGGAATACGCTGTGTGTTGTGTGCATTCACACTTTATACTGTTGTGCTGTACACCCGGTGATGTCATTGGGTGTGTCTGTGCGGCCGTATCTGTGGATTATCTTCCGTGTTTTACCGTTGGCACTGCAACGCTGTTGCCTTTGGTGTTACATTACACTTGCCTGCATTGGTTTAGCTTTACACCTTACCTTACTGTTTCTGCACGTTGCACCTACTATTGCCTGGAGTGCATCCTGCAGGCACATGGCATATCATGCATTTTGTCTGCCGCCGTTATGCTACCTCTCTACTTGGCTGTGCTGTATCAGTTCTTCGCTCTTTGCAATTCTGCTACATCCCCTACTTTCTTTGCATTCATATGCCTCCACTTTCCTGTTTTGCAGGATTCTGCATGCAGAGTTGTCAGCTGCCGCCGATTGACCTTCGTGGGTTGATTGGTGTTGATTGCTCATTACGACTCCAATTACACTGCTTCCACATTTCCTCATATTCTCCGCATCACCTTCCTGTATCCGTGGTTGTTGACGGGGCGGCCATCACATGACTGGGTTGGGGAACGTAGTCATCCTCGTGCACATGCATCTGTGCGCGCATTGTGTACTCTCAGCGCATCTATTTCCTCACACGCCGGTCCTGATGCTGTGATGTGCATTGTACAGCCCATGTTTGCTGGGCTCCAATGTGCTTCCTCCTACAGTGGCACACCCTCTGCGATTGACATGTATTCCCTCTAGGCCACTCCTCGGTGTATTACCGCTGCGCCGTTTGGTGCAGTCTTACGCCGGGGGGGGTTTTGCGATTCAGTATTATCTGCCTCATTTGCATGGCATTGACTAGTAATACATGGTTACGGCGCCGGACACTGCCGCCACTCCTTGGCAACCCTTGGGCTGTGGTTGTGGCTTTCCATGCATACTATGGTGTATTGTGGCTGTGAAGCTGATGTGTATTATACTGCTCTTTTATGACATTGTCATATTATTTCATTGTTCCGCACCTTCCCTGGACATGTCCTGGGGTTCTGCTGTGGTTTCTGCGTACATACCATTTATGTCATTATTTACATTTTCTGCATGTTTTCTTTTGACATTCTCGGTGTCTTTCGCCATTGGCATGTTGCACCAGTATGACACCTGATGTTGGCAGCCTTCCGTTACTCCTATGTCATGTTTGGATATATGTAAACCATTTTTTTTGGTTTACATTGCCGTGCCCTTATGCTACGCCTGCGCCACTTCGTGAATCGCTACATGCCTTCATTTGCATGGTGAAACACCGCACATGGGGTGTTTAACATACCTAAGCCGGAGGCGGCGCAACTCAGGCGCATGCCGGTAGTGCACGTGGAATTGGATCGTACCTGAATCGCTCGGCGGCCATGTCTGGCGTTGTGGCGCCTACGCCATGCGTGCGCCTGGCGCAAGGTTCATGAATCCCGGGGATTGCCTACACACATGCGTATTTACATATTGCACACACACACACACACACACACACACACACACACACACACACACACACACACACACACACACACACACTCACACACACATGCATATTTACATATTGCATGCTCACATGCATATTTACATATTGCACACACACATGCATATTAATATACTGCATACACACATGCACACCTACATATTCCACAGACACACACACATGTATATTTACATATTGCATACACACATGCATATTTACATATTGCATACACACATGCATAGTTACATATTGCATACACATGCATATTTACATATTGCATGCACATATGAATACTTACATATTGCATACAAATATGAATACTTACATTTTGCACACACACACATGCATATTTATATATTGCATACACACATGCACACTTATTGCACACACACACACACACACACACACACACACACACACACACACACACACGCATATTTACATATTGCACATGCACATGCATACTTACATATTGCACACACATGCATATTCACATATTGCACACACACACACACACACACACACACACACACACACACACACACACACACATGCATATTTACATAGTGCATACACACACATGCATATTTATATATTGCATGCACATATGAATACTTACATATTGTACACACATGCATATTTACATTTTGCATACACACATACACACTTACATATTGCAAACACACATGCACATTTACATATTGCACACACACATATATATTTACATATTGCACACATACATGCTTATTTACATATTGCACATATAGATGCTCCTGCTGATATTATAATCCAATCTACAAATAGTGTGCAGTCTGCATCCTGCATCTGCTCCCCAACAATCTGCTTTCAATTGCTAGTGACCCCTTCTTTCTTTAATGTGTCAGCTGATTTGTGCCATACAGTCATTTTGGATAACTTGTTCCATGCCACTATCCACTGCCTGTGAAGTAGATTTTTCTGAAGTCTAGGTTTATACTTAATAATATCTGTTTGTATCTAATGCCCCCAATTTCCAGTCTGCCTTTGTGCATCCAGATCATATTTCCATCTCTCCATATTTTCAGTGAAAAGAATTCTTCCCCTCATAGTCCTACCCATCAGCTGGACTGGTCGTTTTCTTTACTCTTTGTCATGCTTTTTCGATTGTTGCAAATTCCTTTTACCTATCAGGTAGGAATTCCATGAACAATTCAACTGACCAGTGAGTGGTACAGACAGATAATTACTTTTTTTTCTATCAAACATATTCCCCAAACAGCGTCTCATTAAACCTGGGCCCTGCCTCTTTTTGATCTGTGCATGATTATCTACTGGTGCTGTTGTCAGCATACTTTTGGCCTTTTCCTGGACTATCTGAAAGAGTGATACACATCTGTGGTCCTGAACTGTGGAAAGCACAAGCAGCTGACCATTTATAAAGCTGTGAATCAGGAAGCAAGACCCATGAAGCAGTGCTGACCAGTTACACAAAAGCTGTTTTTGCAGCAGTAACCCATCAGCCTTTGTCTTGTTCTGTGTTCAATAAAGGAATTTTATATCATTGAAAAATCTAAGAATCTAAACTTTTCAGTTTGTCTTTTCACTGAGAAGCTGTAAGTACTATATCCATCTGGCTCAAGCTTTAATATAGCCTCCATCTTTGCAATCGTTTCCTGGCCTGTCTTTTTAATTTCCTCAAAAAGTGCATCTGCCTGTGAAATATCAGCAATGCAGGTACCTATTCACAAGACTATGCATATTATTAATATACGGGGATTTGCTCAGTTATCTCAAACAACTGAATTTCATCAATTTGCTTCCTTCCAAGATGTCATACATGACATTATAAACACTTGTAAAATGGAATTCCATCCTTTAGAAGGAAGTATATCAAGATAAGTAAAGATTGTTTTATTATTTTAAATAGTCAGAAGTACAATTTCCTATAGTGCAAAGACAGTAAAGTACAAAAGCAAAGTACATACTAGAACTATAGTAATAAGTGACATTTCCAAGCACTTTTATATTAGATTCTCTTAAAAGATGATATGCAAGCGTAAAGACATACAACAAAACTTATTGAATGAGGCCAGTTGTAAAGGTGAAACATGCACATAGCTCTCAACTGTTCAGATTTTTGGAAAATGTCTAGATTTCACCCAGATATTTTGATCTAGTCCTCATAAAGTTTGTGTTTTCTGGCAAATAACTGAGGACAAAGTCATTAAACAATGACATACATTTGAGTTGGAGGCCACATCCTTCAGAAAATGCATGATAACACAAATCCTGATTATGCTAGTAACTTTCTAAGTTTACAGAGCAATATGTAGACTCTGTCCCTATTTCAGAGACTTTATCCCCCCATTATTTTACATCTTGTCCAGATTTCTTGGTCTAAGAGGTTAAGAGGTATGAGCATGTATAAAATAAAAAACAATGTCTACAGAGGTGCCTAGCATGTCAGTGTTTGGCACAAACTGTGGCACACATACTCTAGTTCACAGTGAAATACGTGGTTAGCCACATTCAATAATTATGCTACTGGCTTGTTTTTACACTGTTGATGGAAAGGATTGCTTTGACATGTGGAAGGGGAACATGTATGTAACTTATGTGAAGCAAAAAAAGAGGTAAGAAAGCAAAAGCAATGCACAATGTAATATTTATAACCACCAATGCAAAAGGGAAAAAGTCTATATATATATATATATATAATTATACCATTATTCCTTTAAGATTATAAAAGATGTTAATAATATTATCATAGCATCATTTCTGAGTTAAAGAAGAAAGATATTCCATTTACTTGAGTTGAAAAACAACAGGAACCTTTGGAAATGTGAGAAAAGGTACTGTGCTGACACAGCAATGCTATATTTTTATAAAAGAGTCCTACGATATTAGAAAGGGATTCAAAATTTCTAAGATTTGATGCAGTTTTTAATAAGATGCTAGACAGACATCAAATAGTTATAGCATGTGCAAGTAGGTCCCTATTTAATGCTGAAAACATCAAGTCAGTCAAGTTGAAAAGGCATTGTCTGGATATGTTACCTGTTTTATATTTCTGTCTTTGGAAAATACCTCCCATTACTAACAAACTATAAACCATTACCCTATGTACATGGTAATCCAAAATGAAAGTGCCTGTTTAGAAATGAGAGAGTGTCCCTAAGGTGTTAACCATGCAATTTCATAGTACAGTATAGAAAATGAGAGAGCAGTATTGATTATTACATGTCACAGCATGAGACATCTTTACTCTTTAAAAATTATGAGTCAGTTTTTTAAATATTATGATCTTAATATATTACCATTAAGAGATAGTGAGAGTGCAATAGGCAAATACACTGTTCTGAAAAAAAGAAACTTCAGGAAAATGGTATGAATGGTTATACACCCAAAATTAATAGTGAAGGCTGACCTGTCGAAACAGTTAAAAGTGTGGTAAGTACAAAGGAGAGATCACTTCTGGGAAGTGTATTCCTAAAGGTCACTGACTAAGAAGTACAGAAGAGGTTATCAGTATAGCAGATAAAGTCCACTTACACATAGTGAAAAACAAATAGATGGTAAGGCAGGAAATCTGGCTTCTCAACATGGATGAAGTAACAGAGAAAATGCTGAATGATTACTAAGCCAGGAAAGTACATCACATAGCAAATCTGTTCCATACAAATGCTTGAACTTCCAACATTACCATGGACTGATTTGCGCTTAGACTTTGACGAGCAGTACGCAATACAATACTAGCAAAAATTCAATGGTCTTTGTTAAAGAATCAGTGCTTTCTCCATCCCCCCATACAGTGATCTCAACTATTGGCAAAATATTTGTATCATTTTGTGTAGTAGAGATAGTGAGACCTAACAATGTTCCAGCCTTTAACAAACATTGGCTAAATGAATTCTGTGAATGCTAGTATAGTCCCTATAAAAAAATGAATCCACTTTGACCATAAGCCAATGGACTAGATAAACACAACACATCATGCAGATCAATAGTGGGGCAGTCATTACTGGCAAATCTAAATGTATACACACGTAATACATACAGTTACTAAACAGTACTATCAGGGCCTACTGACATTCTGCACATCTTATACACACGCAATACATACAGTTACCAAAAGTACTATGAGAGCCTACTGACGTTCTGCACATCTTATACACATGTAATACATACAGTTACTAAACAGTACTATGAGAGCCTACTGACGTTCTGCACATCTTATACACACGTAATACATACAGTTACTAAACAGTACTATGAGAGCCTACTGACGTTCTGCACATCTTATACACACGTAATACATACAGTTACTAAACAGTACTATGACAGCCTACTGACGTTCTGCACATCTTATACACACGTAATACATTTAGTTACTAAACAGTACTATGAGAGCCTACTGACGTTCTGCACATTTTATGCACACATATAATAGATACAGTTACTAAATAGTACAATAAGGGCCTACTGAGGTTCTGCACATCTTTTACAAACATGTAATGCATACAGTTACTAAACAGTACTATGAGAGCCTACTGACGTTCTGCACATCTTATACACACATGTAATACATACAGTTATTAAATAGTACAATAAGGGCCTACTGAGATTCTGCACATCTTTTACAAACATGTAATACATACAGTTACTAAACAGTACTATCAGGGCCTACTAAGGTTCTGCACATCTTATACACATGTGTAATAGATACAGTTACTAAACAGTATTATGAGGGCCTACTGAAGGTCTACACATCTTATACACACATGCAATAGATACATTTACTAAATAGTACAATAAGGGCTTACTGAGGTTCTACACATATTCTATTACATTACTTCACTACACCTGGCAGCCTGCTGTTGAAGGTCCCCTTTAGAAACATAATATCTTGTGTTATGAAACCTAGAGAAAGAGAGAGAGAGTGGGAAAGATAGAACAGATAAAGTTCTCAAAAGAAGAGCCTGTAGAAGAATTGAAACAAACAAAATACAAACTGATACCAGCAGTAGAATATGGTAGAGGGCATGGAGCCCCATTTCACTGGCAGGATTCAAAAACTGAAACCAAATGAAAGCCAGGGATGTTATGGGAGAAATCTTCAGTCCTCATGCAGGGTAAACTTCCTTACAGGGAATACAGGGCATAAGTAAAATGTCCTGTGCAGACTGCCTTAAGACCCTATCCCTGTATTCTGTCTCCTACAGGCTTTTGAGGGGAGATCTACGCCTGGCATACAGGGCATTGTCAAACCTCACTTTGATGGACCTCCTGCATATCCACAAACCAAACAGCACCAGGATTACCCATTCTAAAGACTTAAACCTTGACTGTGATATAAATAGGACCTGCTGGAGTGATAGGTATGTATCCCAGAGACTAACCCATCTATGGAACAGGCTCCCCACCCATGTGAAGCACAGTTCCTCCCTAACCCAATTTAAGTGCAACTTGGACAATTGGATGGGAAACTGGAAATTCATCCCTGGTTTGGCACATATGTCTCTAATGGACACAGATAACCTGTAACCTTGTGGTTGTTAGCCTACTAAACACCTATGGACCTATGAATGAAATGTAGTCACCCCTGAGACTGCTCTATTGCAGAAAATGTTTTCAGTTTTGATTTTGAGTCTCAATAGTGAAATGGGGACTTGATGAGCATTCTTTCAATAAAAGGCAGGCTATGTTGGAGGAAAGCATTAACAGCACAAGTGTGACACTATTCAGTCCAGAGCCTAACCATGTAAAAATAAGAGTGCCGGTGATCATGCTAATTAATAGGAAATTGTACATCATTACAAATTACCGATTTGTAAACTTTTGGTAAGACATTGGTAGTTTGGTAGTAGACATTGTTGATTCAAAATCTGACAGCCTAGCAGAAGTTATAGCACTAATGAGAGACTGCATTAGGGGTAAGTAACAATGTCAACAATGTTTCATTCATAGGGATATAAATATAACTCCAAATCGAGGACTGTTTTTTTTTTAATCTGTCCTGTAATAATGCCAGTGCTGTTTCTATCTATTAGTAATCTATGATGTATCAATGCATTTGTTACTGAATATATGCTTTCATCTAACAAAACTATTATTTATATATGTTATAGTCAAGTAGTTGAAAATCAACTTGTTCATAGGTTCATATGTTCATAGGTAGGTACTAGGCTGTCGGCCCAAGGGTCTACATAAGCCTAGCCAACAAGGTTCCCTGGCTTACACTACCCAAGAATTTTTTTCCTGTGCCACTGTCGAGCAGAGACACAGAAGTGATCCCCAGGGTGTATTTCCTATTTCCCATCCACTCATCAAGATTTTTCTTGAAGAGTGCTAATGAAGAACTTTGCTTGACATAGATGGGTAGCCTGTTCCAGAGTATGGGAAGTCTCTGGGACAGGAATCTATCCCTCCAGCATGGTCTGTTTATTGTGGTGACAAGGTTTAGGTCCCTAGAGCATGTAGCTCGGAGGGATTGGGATTTCTTTTGTAGCATGTCCAACAGCTCTGGGTTTGACATAGCTTTATATGTTAGGCAAAGATCACCTCAGAGTAGGCGATATGCTACGGAGTAAAGCTGGAGTTTTTTGAGGCGATCAGTGTAGGGCATTTGTTTGAGGACAGTAATCCTCTTTGTGAGGTACTTCTGTGGCCTTTCCAGCTGCTGCAGATGTCTTGTGAGGTACATTCCAAAAGGGGCATTGTACTCAATAATGGGTCTAATGAGTGTCGAGTAGAGGGGAACAATGACCTCTTTTTTACTGGATGAGAACCCTTTTATGATGAGGTGTGCCATGTAGAAGGACTTCCTGACTACTGTGGTGATGTGAGTATCAAAGGAGAGACTACTGTCCACCTGGGTCCCAAGGTCTCTTATCACACATTCGGTGTTAAGTAGATTGCTGCCTATGTGGTAGTTCATGGGTACAGAGTTTTTACCAAAGGGGATGACACTGCACATTTTGGCATTGAGCTTGAGGCCATGGCTCTGACACCAGGTATCTGTCTCAGCAAGGCCCTTCTGTAGGATGTCCACATCATTTGGGGACTTGACTATAGCTCCTAGCTTGCAGTCATCTGCAAACTTCATTAGCCAGAGGCCTTCTGTATTAGTCTGTACTTCAGAGAAGTAGATACCAAACAAGAGAGGTCCCAAGACGGAACCCTGTGGTACTCCACTTGTCACTGCTTTGAGGTCAGATTTGGATTCTGCAACTTTTACAGTGTGGGTTCTGTCAGTGAGCCAGTTGGCAACCCATCTTGTGACGTAGGGATTTAAACCTAGTTTAGTGAGTTTAGCTATAATTCCAGAATGGGGGATGTTGTCGAAAGCCTTGATGAGGTCAAGATAGGCAGTGTGAACCACCTTACCCTCATCTTTGGCTTTGGTGACTGCCTCAAAGAATTCGATCAGATTCAGGAGGCATGATCTGCCTTTCACAAACCTGAACTGGGTGGGATCCAGAGTTTGGAGGTTAACAATGTCTTTGTTTATGAGGTCCATGATGATACATTCCATGGCCTTGCAGACCAGGCTCATCAGGCTAATTGGTCGATAGTTCCCGGGATCAGTGGTGGCTTCCCCTTTGTTGAGTGGGATAACTGTTGCTGTGCACCATTCAGTGGGCACAAAGCCTGATGTGAGGCTATTATTGAACATGGTGCTTAAGTGGGGAGCCACTTCATTCTGACGTTCATGTAAAACGCAGCCTGGGATGTTGTCCGGTCTCATGGATGCTATTTTTTCAGCTTTAGAGAGTGCAGCTTTTACCTGCGTAGTTGTGATTACAGGGACTCTGCATTCTTCCTGTATAGGTATAGGCCCTTTACGGGGTGGGGAGGGGGGACGTTAGCACTGAACCTATCTGCCAGGATGTTGGCAATATCAGTTGGTTCTGTAATTTTCTTGCCTTTGTGCTGTAACTCAGAGCAGATCTGGGTGCTGCCATTGAGATTCTTGACATAGCTATAGAATGCTTTGTGGTTGTCCTTAGAATTAGTGACAATTTTGTTTTTGTAGCTAGCTCTGGAGGATCTTATAAGGGATCTCAGCTTCTTACTGAGGCTGACCAGGGAGCTCCTCCACTCATGGGATTTTACTCTCTTTTGCAACAGTTTCTTCTTTCTGTTGTACAGTTTGTTTATGGCAGGGGATCACCAGATTGGCTTCCTTTTTTTGGAGGATAGCGTCTTGGTTCTGTTTGGGATAGCACGATCCATGCACTCGTGTAAGTGCTTACAGAGTGCATTTGTGTAGGATTCAGTAGTTGTAACTGTATTGTCTATCTGCATGGGTGTCATGAAGTTCAACACTTCTGTCTTAAGAAGCATGAAGTTGGCTTTGGAAACATTTTTTACCATGGTTTCCTTAATGGGGAGTGGGGCCAGGATGTGAACATCAAGGGTGATTAGCTTATGGTTGGATCGAACCAACAAGGAATTGACTTCAGGTGTGGAACACCGGTAATCATGTTTTTAATGACTAGGTCTAGGATATTGTTGTCCCTGGTGGGGATGTGGATAAGTTGATCCAGGGCATTGGAGTTTATGAATTCCAGAAAGTGCTGAGCTAAGGAGTTGGTACAAGAGTAGTTTTCCCAGTTAATGGTGGGGTAGTTGAAGTCGCCCATTATTAGGGTGTTTGGTTGAACCCTAATATTTTACAGTATATCAAGAAAAGACGAGTGGAAATCCTGGAGCATGGTGTGGGGTCTGTAGCAAGCTACAATTTGGATTGCAGTTTTGCCCAGAGTTAGTTGCACTTGGATAACCTCGGATGCCTTATACTGAGCAACTAGCCTGGAGGTGTGGATATCCTTAATGAATATGGACACACCTCCGCCTTTGGTGTTTCGGTCCAGGTTACATGGCTGAAAAGTGTGGTATGAGTTATAGCCTGGTAGTGCAGGGGTGCTGTCTGGAGCCTTGAACCAGGCCTCAGTCACTACACAGATATCGATGTTCTCCATTTTAAGGAGTACCTCGAGTCAGTGCATTTTGAGATTTAGACTTCTAGCAGTGAGTAGCATTACCCTCAGTTTTTGCTTGCCTGTTCCTGTTATGGTGGTGAATTTGTTATTTGAACCTTGCCTAAAAAAGGCACTATAGGGGCAGCAAGAGCCTTAGCCAGAATCCAAAATCCCAGGGGTGACAGGTGCAGGCCATCTGTGGCAAAGCATCGTGGTCTGTCAACCATGTCATCCCAAGCAGACAGATACTGAATCCCCTTAGAATGACACCAGAAGCTTAGCCAATTGTTGAAGTCAATCATTTTGTCCTTGCACTGCGGTATCATTCGAGGCGATGGCAGAATGCTACTCAGGGCTAGGGTCATACCTGCCTGAGCTGCAAGATCGGACAGCTCTTCCATGTCTCTTTTCATGTAGTCCAAGGAGGTACGTCTCAGGTCATTCACACCAACATGGACAATGACACTGTCATATTTGTACTTGTTGTGCAGTGACCTGAGTGTGTGGGTTATGTGGCAGATCCTAGCACCCGACAGGCAGCTGACTGTAACCTTCTCCTTGTTTAGCCTGGTGAGTGGGACATCAGTGTGCCTGACTATAGAGTCGCCTATCACTAGTGTGTTGGGTACGTTGTTTTGCCTTATTGGCTGTGGTTGAGTGGCACACTGAGTCTGTGGGCTATGTGTCACTTGGGTTGTATTGGGGGATGGAGGTTGCTTGCGTTTCTGCTTTGGAGTTCTCTGTTGCTTAGACAGATTATTATTGAGAGCCTCTGCGAATGTTTTTGTGTTACTATGTGTTGATTTTGGTGGTGTAGATTTAGTCAGACTATGTGATGAGTGTGGTGTGGTGCAAATGTTTACCTTCTCCTCATGACTGTCAAGTTCAGTCTTGGGTGGAGAGAGCTTTACCTCCAGTTTGGCTAGATAAGTGCATTTCTCACAGGTTGTAGTGTTAGGTGGTAGGAGGAGCAGGTTGTCTGTGTACATGAGGTAATTTCTACATTGCCTCAAGATGCCCAAATTCATCAGATAGACAGGAGAGAGCTGACCCTTGGACATGCCTGAATAAAAAAATATTTTTCTCTAGATAAGTGAGGAAAGTGAGTACAAGAGCTGTTTTTCTCTAAGCAAGTGAGAAAAGTAAGTACAAAAACTGTTTTCCTCTAGGTAATGAGGAAGATGGAGTGCTATAGTAATTAGTAGCTTATTTAGTGCTTACAAGTTCTGAACAAGTGCTGAGCATGAATAAGCAAATTTAAGTGCTAAAACTAAGAATCTGTATCTGCACTAGATGAGTTACAGGACAGAAACAAGTGTAAATGCAGGCTTTCAAATCAGAAAGTTGAGAGAGATGGAAGAGATTGCCCAAATGGCCAATAACTACAATTTCTGGTCCAGAATCACTCCTTATGTGGTAGACAGGTTACCTAGTGCTTACCACTCCCACCGATAAGCTAGAAGGCTTCCCTCCAACACAGAAAGGCTTGGGGGGCTCAGAAGCTTACATACAGTCCTGGATATAGCAAATCTGTATCTGGAACACTAGTTACAGGAAAGGTAGGAAACAGGCTTACAGTTTTTTTTTTTTTTACAGAAAAGTAGCAAAACCAGTAGTAAAAACAATTTACATGCAGTGCAAGCTATCACACTTGAGTATGTAGTAATATTAGACCAAACACTGTTTAAAAATGCAATTAAATTAAAAAGGATTAAAAGCAAGTGCAGAAAGAGTTTATTAGGTAGAATGTGGTAAAGAGATGGGACTGGGGGAGTGTCCCAGATCAAATCTACAGTGGAGCGGGCAACTGCAAAAGCCACCAAATTTAAACTACAAACCAAAAATAAGGAGGGTGGGTGGGACAAAACAGTTTCAACAGAGATCTAAGCAACAATTAACAAACTCTATAACCAAAAAAAAATATACTCAGCTCTGTATATTTGCAAATAGTCTGGAAGGCAGTCTCTGAGAACACAGGTTCCAGCAATTAAATGCAGGCTGTTACTAACAGGTCAAATTTTAAGCAAGTGATCCTTGAGTCAGATAACACAAAAGCTGTAAAAAACAGTTATACCAACTGAAGGCATGGCAGAAAATGGGGGGGGGGGTGATAGTTTCAACAGAGATCTAAGCAACAACTAACAGTACAAACTCTAAAACCAAAAAATATACTCAGCTCTGTATATTTGCAGATCAGTCTCTCAGAACAGGGAGATAACAGTTTTAACAGAGATCTAAGCAACAATTAACAAACTCTATAACCAAAAAATATATATACTCAGCTCTATATATTTGCAGATAGTCTGGAAGGCAGTCTCTCAGAACACAGGTTCCAGCAATTAAATGCAGGCTGTTACTAACAGGTCAAATTTTATGTAAGTGATCCTTGAGTTAGATAACACACAAGTTGTAAAAAACAGTTATACCAACTGAAGATATGGCAGAAAATGGGGGGGGGGTTTCAACAGAGATCTAAGCAACAACTAACAGTACAAACTCTAAAACCAAAAAAATACTCAGCCCTGTATATTTGCAGATCAGTCTCTCAGAACAGGGAGACAACAGTTTCAACAGAGATCTAAGCAACAATTAACAAACTCTATAACCAAAAAAATATATACTCAGCTCTGTATATTTGCAGATAGTCTGGAAGGCAGACTCACAGAACACAGGTTCCAGCAATTAAATGTTAAACATGAAAAGAAGCCAGCATGGCTGATTAAAAAGTCAGCAGATAAAATGGGCCAGGATTGTTTCTGTGTAAGCTCACACACAAACAGCCAGCACAAGAAGAAGAACCCAATTTTATTCTGGAGTAAAAGAAGGCAGACCGGTTTTGGCCTAAGTAAGCCTTTTTCAATGCCAAAAGTATTGTACCCAAAGTGCCCATTATATATATATGTCACCAACCTATAAACCAATAAAAAGAGAGAAACAATTAGTAGACAAACCCATATCAAAAAAACCTAAACAAAATTGCTAGTGTAAATAAACTATAAAATAGAATTGTTTCTGTGTAAGATCATGGTGTAGCGGGGATTGGGGAATTTGTCTTTGCCCACTGCAGTACAATCACAGAAATGGTATATATATAACTAGCAATGTGTTTGTGGGGGAGGTGGAAGAAGGTGGCCCTCCAGTGAAAAGCATGTTTCAAAGTGTTTTTTATTTTTTATTGTTTGGTGATTGACCAGTTATATTCAATAATTTGTCATTTGATTTGCTTCATTTTTGCTGGACGGTCATGAATCCATATATATATATATATGTACAAATATCTAAATATCTATATATATATATATATATATATATATATATATATATATATATATCTGTGTGTGTGTGTGTGTGTGTGTGTGTGTATGTATATATATTTATATATATATATATATATGCGTGTGTGTGTATGTGTGTGTGTGTGTTTATGTATCTCTCTCTCTCTATATATATATATATATATATATATATATATATATATATATATATATATATATATATATATATATATATATATATATAGGTTCATATGTAGGTACTAGGCTAAGTGCCCGAGGGCATTTATAAGCCTAGCCAGAGTGTGTAGTGTGTCGGTTTTCACCACCCCATTGATTAATTAACTGATCCTCTGTCAAGCAGTGCTAATGAAGTGATCCCAGGGGTGTATTTCCTGTTACCCATCCACTCATCAAGGTTCCTCTTGAAGAGTGTTAGTGAGGAGCTCTGCCTAATGTAGTTTGGAATTTTGTTCCAAAGCATGGGGAGTCTCTGTGACAGGAATCTATCCCTCCAGCATGCTGTAGTTATTTTTGCGGCGAGGTTTAGCTTACTAGAGCACATGGCTCGCAGTGACTTGGATTTCTTTAGGTGGAGCGTGTCCATCAATTCTGAGTTGGACATGGCGTTGTAAGTCAGGCAGAGATCACCACTGAGTAAGCGATATGCCACTGAGTACAGCCGGAGTTTTTTCAGTCGGGCTGCATAGGACATATGTTTGAGGCCAGTAATCCTCTTGGTGAGGTACTTTTGTGGTCTTTCCAGCTGTTGGAAGTGTCTTGTGAGGTACATCCCAAATGGGGCATTGTACTCTATGATGGGTCTGATGAGTGATGAGTAGAGGGGCACTATAACCTCTTTATTTCTAGATGCAAACTCTTTTAGATGGGCCACATAGAAGGATTTCCTAACTACTCTGACAATGTAATTGTCAAAGAAGAGATTACTATCTACCTGAGTCCCCAGATCTCTTATTACCTCTTCTGTATTAAGGGGGCTGCCACCTATGTGTTAATTCATGGGTGTTTTGTTTATCCCAAATGGGATAACTATGCATTTTTTGGCATTTAGCTTGAGGCCATGACTTTGACACCAGGTGTTCATCTCAATAAGGCCCTTTTGGAGGATGTCCGTGTCAGCCGGAGAGTCATTTATGGCTCCCAGTTTGCAGTCATTGGTGAACGTGGTTAGCCATAGTCCTCCTGTGTTTGCCTGTACTTCTGAGAAGTATATACCAAACAGTAGGTGTCCCAGGACCGAGCCTTGTGAGACACCACTTGTGACTGGTTTAGAGTTGGACCTGGAGCCCGCTATTCTTACCATGTGAGTTCTGACTGTAAGCGAGTTGGCAACCCATCTTGTGACGTAGGGGTTTATGTTCAGGCTGGTGAGTTTTTTCCAAGTGGGGAATGGTGTCGAAAGCCTTGGTGAGGTCAAGGTAGGCTGTGTGAACAACCTTTCCCTCATCTATGGCCTTGGTGACTGTCTCAAAGAAGTCAACCAGGTTTAGTAGGCATGATCTGCCCTTAAAAAAGCCGAACTGGGTCGGGTCAAGTGTTTACAAGTTCCCAATGTCTTTGTTAATGAGTTCCATGATGATGCGCTCCATAGCCTTGCAGACCAGGCTAGTCAGGCTTATGGGGCGATAGTTACCAGGGTCAGTTGTGGCCCCTCCTTTGTGGAGTGGAATAACCGTTGCTGTGCGCCATTCTATGGGCACATAGCCTGTGGAGAGGCAGAAGTTGAACAGTGTGCTTAGATGGGGGGGGGGGTTAGTTCGTTCTGTAGTTCATGCAAGACGCAGCCTGGGACACCATCTGGCCCCATTGACACTGTGTTTTTGGCTTTTGAAAGGGCTATTTTCACCTGTGCATCTGTGATTTCCAGGACACTACACTTTTTTGGTAATGTTGTGGGCCCTTTTGGGGGTAAGAGGGGGGTGAAGTTTGCACTAAATCTATCTGCCAAGATTTTGGCAATATCAGTAGGTTCAGTATATTTTGTGCTATTTTGCACTAGTTCAGTGCATATCTGTGAGTTACCATTTAGATTCTTAACATAGCTAAAGAAGGCTTTATGGATATCTTTTGAATCCTTGGCTATTTTTCTTTCAAAGATAGCCTTGGATGATTTTATGAGGGACCTTAGTTTCTTACTGATACTGATCAGGGATGTCTTTCCTTCTTGGGATTTGCTTTTTTTCTGAACTAGTTTCCTCCTTCTGTTGTATAGCCTGTTTATGGCAGGGGTCCACCAGACTGGTTTCCTTCTCTTAGAGGAGTGAGTCTTGGTTTTGCTAGGGATGGCATGATCCATGCATCCTTGTAGGTGCTCATAGAGTGCATTTGTAAAGGTTTCTGCATCTTGGGCAGCATTATCCTTTAGCGTGGGGGCTGTGAAACTTACCGTCTTTGTCTTAAGTAAGGTGAAGTTTGCTTTAGAAAAGCTTTTTACTGTGGTTTCCTTAGTTGGGGGTGGTGGTGGGGTGTGGACATCCAGGGTGATTAGTTTATGGTCTGATCTAACCAGTGATGGGTTGACCTCTGGTGTGAAACACCTGTCGCCCATGTTGGCGATGACCAGGTCCAATATGTTTTCACCTCTGGTAGGGAAGTTTAACAGCTGATCCAGGGCATTTGAGCTGATGAATTCCAGAAAGCTCTGGGCCTGGGAGTTTGTACTCAAGTAGTTTTCCCAGTTAATAGTAAGGTAATTGAAATTGTCCAATATCAGGGTATTTGGTAGGACTTTCATGTTTTCCAGTGTATCCAGAAAGGTGGAGTGGTGGTCCTGGGTTATGGAGGGTGATCTGTAGCAGGCCACAATTTGCATTGCAGATTTGCCTGATGTTAGTTGCACATGGATGATCTCAGAGGTATCATGCTGTGCCACTAACCTGGAGGTGTAGGTATCCTTGATGAATTTGTGTTTCGGTCCATGTTCTCTGGCCAAAACGTGTAGTATGAGTTGTAGCCCGGTAGTGCTGGGGTGCTCTCTGGAGCCTTGAACCAGGTTTCAGTTACTGCACAGATGTCGATGTTCTCCATACTGAGGAGTGCTTCGAGCATGTGCATTTTGAGATTTAAGTTCCTGGCATTGAGTAGCGAAACCCTCAGTTTTTTGTTAATTGTGCTGTTTATGGAGGTGGGTTTGACTTTTGAGCCTTGCCTAAAAAAAGCACTATGGGGGCAGCAAGAGCCTTGGCCAGTATTCGAAAGCCTAGGGGTGACAGGTGCAAGCCATCCCTTGTAAAGCAACACGGCTTGTCAAGCATGTCGTCCCAGGCTGACAGACACTGGATCCACTTTGAATGACACCAGAAGCTTAGCCAGTTGTTGAAATTAATCATTTTTTCTTTATACTGAGGCATCATTCTTGGTGAGGGTAGGATGCTTCTCAGAATCAAGGTCATACCAGCCTGGCTCCATGATCAGAGAGCTCTTCAATGTTTCTTTTCATGTAGTCCAGGGAGGTACGTCTCAGGTCATTCACACCAACATGAACAATGACAGAGTCATATTTGTATTTGTTCTGGAGTGACCTGAGTGCTTGTGTTATGTGGCGGATTCTGGCTCCTGACAGGCAGCTAACAATAACCTTCTGCTTGTCCAACCTAGTGAGTGAGATGTCAGTGTGCGTGACTATAGAGTCACCTATTATTAGTGTGTTAGGTATGTTATTTCACCTTAAGAGCTGTGATTGTGCGGCACACTGATTTTGTGTTTTATGTGTTGTCTGGTTTGTGATGGGAGGTGCAGGTTGTTTTGGTGTCTGCTTTGGAGGTCTCTGATGCTTTGCAGGTTTTTATTTAGAGCCTCTGAGTATGATTTTGTGTATTTATGTGTATTTTTTGCCAGTGCTGGTATAGTAGGTCTATGTGTGGCTGGAGGTGTGGTGCAAGTGTTAACCTTCTCCTCTTGACTGTGTATTCCAGTCTTGGGTGGAGACAGCTTAGCCTCCAATTTGGCTGTATAATTGCATCTCTTGCATATGTTAGTGTTTTGTGGTAGGAGGAGAGGGTTGTCTGTGTACATGAGGCAGTTGTAACATTGCCTCAGGATACCCAGATTCACCATCTGGACTGGAGAGTACACCTGAAATTGTCCTTTGGTCATGCCTGAATAGTAGGGTGAGCTGCTTAGTCGCTTGGTTGGTGAGGGGTGAATAAAGAGCCTTGCCCTGCTGGGCAATCAAGTGTCAGGGTATATTAGTGCTTGCTATTAGGTCTGAGCAAGTGCTGGACTGTAGGATGCTTTTTGAGTGCTTAGGTTGAGAGTTAGACAAGTTTCAAGGGAAAAACTGAGGAGGAGACTTAGTGGAGTCAGGAATAATTTAACCCTAGCTAACCGGCGCTGCCCGGCATGCAAAACTGTGCAAATGCGGTTTTAATAGCAGGGCAATGAAAGAGATAGAAATTAGCCCAAAATGGCCAATA